>NC_136263.1:147331664-147486664 GCF_964187855.1 Myxine glutinosa
CTCCTCGGGCCAGAGTGAAGATATGTCTGACTCCGCCACTCTCTCCGCCTGTTTACTCTGGGATCTAGTGACCCCCCCACAGGTCAGAGTCAATGACTCCTCCCTGGCCATGGCATCATTGCCAATCAGCAAGGAGACCCCGGGTATCGGGTAGTAGGGTACCACCACACAGGTCACTGGACCCTTAAAAATGTCACTCCAGACCTCGAGGAGGGCAAGGGGATACCGGCCAAGAACCCGGTCAATGCCCCGAAGGAGGGTATACTCGCCGGTATAACGCATCTGAGAGGCCGGAACTACCCCCGCCCGGAGAACACACCGTGTCGCCCCAGTATCCCGAAGGTATTGGGCCTCAAACTTCAGCATCGAATCAGGGCCACCCACTAAGGCTGTCCCTGAATAATCCTGGTACAGTGGATGAATGGAATTAGCCTCGGTGGCAGTGACCTCGGTCACCGATGCCACCGTCGTGTGCGAGGGCCCGGCGGATGAGCTCCACTGATCTCCCTCCGACTTAACAGGAGGGTTGCCTCGGTAGGCCGGACTAGCGGGATTAGAGAAGCAGCGGTTTTCACCGTGCCCCACGCGTTTGCAGAAATCGCACCAGGGCCCTGCCCTGGTCTGCGGCTCGCGACCGCCACCAGTGGAGGGCATCGGAGAACCCCTCCCCTCGATCCAGCCGCCGGGCAGACGGGGGGCGGTCTTGATCGCAGACTCCTCCGTCTTACGACGCGACTGCGTGACTTGCAGCATTTTGCACGCCAAAACATGTTTATCAATAAGGTTGACGCAGTCTGCCAAGGAAACAGTGTCTTTGTCGACAAGAAACAATGCTAAGTCAAGCGGAAGCTGTTGATCGATACGGTAACGCACCAGGAGTTCCGCAACCGCTTGAGGTAACTCAACCTTGCTCCCCTTGAACCATCTCTGCAGCTGTTCCAACAAGGCCCGCGAATGTTCCTCATAGGTTTGACTGGACTCACGAGTCCAGCTGAAAAAATTTCTCCTATAAATACATGCGGACACCGCATAGGCGTTCAAAATCTCGGCCTTCAATGCCCTGTATTTGTTTGCGTCCTCGGTTGCCATCCTCGCATATACCTCCCTCGCCTTCTCAGATAGATGGCTCACAAGATGGCCGACCCACAAGCTCTCATCAATGCCACCGGCAGCCAACAACTTCTCCGCCATCTCCAGATACGCTTCTGGCTTCGTGTCTCCCGTCCAGTCCGGCAAACGAACATGAACAGTTTCCGGGACTCTTGCAGCAGACCCCTCTGCCCGCGGTCGTTCAGTCAACATTCGCAACTCATGCTCTCTGACGCGTTCAGCTTCTGCTGCTGCCGCACGCTCTCTCTCTCTCTCACGCTCTCTCTCTGCTGCTGTCTCTGCTGCCGCATGCGCTCTGCCTCTGCTGCTGCCGCACGCTCTCTCTCTCTCTCTCACGCTCTCTCTCTCCTGCCGCACGCTCTCTCTCTGCTGCCGCAGCACGCTCTGCCTCTGCCCTGTCATTCTCCCTGTTATACATGTCAAGTTGTTGAACCGGAGTCAGCCCGGTCCAGAAGGGCGAACGCATGCATTTAGTCATGATGGAATCGCTTCCTAACATATCGGGTTTAGTGACTGGGTCAAGGCTGATTTCGTCGCTCGCATCGCCACCCACGCGACTGTCAACATGATCAGGTTGAACTCTCACTTCTCTGGTCGACATAGCTTGGCTACGAGTTATCATAAGACAAGGCACAAAACACAACGCTCAAACACAACGCTCAGTTGGGGAAATACGACACGAACTACACAATATCACCACCGCACATCAAATTGCCAATGAGAAAAATACCACGTACAAATACTCACGTTTTTTTTTTTTTTGTCGGTTGTTTGGAGGGATCCGAGGCTCACTTATTCTGCAGTGAAGCACCACCCAAGACAGCGTCCTACGGCGAGAAAGTTCCTCCAAGACGGCGTCCGCTGGTGAGAAGATGCAGAGAAGATGCAGATGCCGAATTCCCGTCTCAATTCGAATGTCTCTCACTTGAAAGATCCTAGGACGAGCAACCCATTTGTCGCGATCCCGGCTGTGAAATGGTTCCCAGCACGGAATACGGACGTTAAGGTCCGGGCTTCAAGTAGTCCACGGAGTGGACAGAGAGAACTCAATAAACACAATTGTGTTTTAATCGGCCTTCTAGGGGTAAGGCACGATGCTTTATTGGCTCGATCACAAAACCATGAAAGGTAACAAAATGGAATAAACTGCACAAAGCCTGCAGGAACTGTCGGCAACAGACGCTCCAAACAGGACGCAGGTAAGATCACTCGCGGCTCCAATCGACGATCTCCGGGACTCGGAGGGTAACAGGATGGAATTCACCGCACAAGGCCGGCAGGAACGGTCGGCCAGCAGCTCCAACACGAAGCAGGCAATCACTCGCGGTTCCAATCTACGAGATCCGGGAATCACTCGTTCTCTTCCGGAGTTACTCGCTCGTAAAATACCGAACTGTAATCGACCAGCCCAACTCGGCTGTCGTGAGGATTCCAGGAAAGCCCTTTTGAGATTTCCCACTCGGAGCCTTCGAGCCGCGTCCGTTGCACAAGATGGCCACCGCGATCTCTGGACTCTCCACCAATCACGTGCCGAATCGCCTCCCGATCGCGTGAGGCTCCAAGGAGGCCACGTCACGCGGTGGGCGGGGCACCAAATCTGGGTGAGAACAGGTGGTTTCACCGGTGGTTTCTCACAATATATATATATATATACAGTATATATGTATGTATATATATATATATATATATATATATATATATATATATGTATATATATATATATATGTATATATATATGTATATATATATGTATATATGTATATATATATATATGTATATATATATATATGTATATATGTATATATTGTTGCGAATATGGAATTTGACCTCCATATCCGCTTGTAAATATTCCCCTATCTTCTCCGATACTCCCCAACTCTCCCCTTACCCCATTCCCTAGTCCCATTGTCTGTAAACAACACCCATTAGAGCCGATCTTCCCCTTCATTCCCCCATTAAATGTCGTGCCCAGGTCCCCCGCACCACACGTAGACAATTATAGGACATCTTGCTAGTTATTCTTAATCTATGTCAGTTAAGGACTTGTTTCCATTAATTATGACTCTTCGTTGCACCAGAATGTGATGATATGGCACCAGTAGGAGTTTAGGACCTTCCCATACCTCCCCGCATCTCTTCCCATCATCTCAAGCTCCAACAACAACCACAACAACAGCGGCTATGCGTCCTCACTCCGGCTCGGTTGGCCGCCATTGAACATGTGCTCGACGGGGTTACCCAGAAGGGGGCTCCCTGTCGGCCCCTCGTCAAGGGCGGAGCCGGTAACCCCCGCACCCAATGAGAAGCCATGGGCCGATGCCATATGGGGCGGAGCTAACGAGCGAGGGCGTGACTCCCCGCCGGATATACGCGGCCCCGCGCCGGACGTGACGAGAGATGCGCCCCGAGCTTGGAAGGACAAGACGCCACCCTCCCGAGCGCTGAGCGACCTCCCCGGCATCTCCACCAAAGTCGCGACCCACGAGCGCTGAGCGACCTCCCCGCATCTGTTGGACACCACCGTACGTGATTCTGTCCCTGAGCCAGGTGCACCTGAGCCATCGACTGCCGCTTTCCTGGCCATCAAACCCCGTGTGAGTGAGCCTTGTCCCGTTTATCTGTGGTCTGTCTAGGGTTAATATAAGAGTGTGTTTAAGTGCCCACCTTCCTATGTTTCCCTCTTGTCCCTGTAATCTAACCTTTTTCCGTACGAATATACTTGAGAACTGAACCCCTGGTGTCGTATTGTGTCATTATAACCCAGCCGGGTGTCTTCTCTTTCCTATTGAGCCAGCGTAGCGCGATTAGTTAACATTCGGGCACAATCGGGTAACTTGTACGGATACGGCGGCCATCCCGCTCGGCCCACCATACCATCAAAGTCGTATCTGTAACAATTGGTGTCGGGAGTGAGATTCGAGGCCCGACCAAATTTTGAAGAAAAAAAAAAAACGAATAGAGGAAAAAAAAAAATTTGGTCAAAATTTGGAGCGGCCGAAATTTGTTTTGTTTTACGAAACTCGAATTTTGCAAGTCGCGCTATGGCGGATCAAGACGGCTGGGGTCCGGTAGGGGAGAGTGAGGCAGGGTCGGTCCAGGACCAAATTGAGGGACGTGAGGAGAGCGAAGCAGCGAGGGTAGCAGACGCGCAAAATGGCGCCTCGCTGGTCACCGCGCCCGTGACCGTGGCAGCGCCCCTGGTGGATCCGAACCTTTTTATGTTGCAAATGAGGGCCCTTATGGAACGAATAGAGGGCCAAATGGGGGTAATGGGGAACCGGATGGATGCTCAGGGTGAGCGATTAGAGGGCCAAATGGGGGTAATGGGGAACCGGATGGATGCTCAGGGTGAGCGATTAGAGGGCCAAATGGGGGTAATGAGGGACGAAGCGAGGGGTACCGGTGAGAAGTTAGACAATAATTTTGAGGAGTTAGACAAGAAAATTGGGAAGTTAGACAATAATTTTGAGGAGTTAGACAAGAAAATTGGGAAGTTAGACAAAAATTTTGAGGGGTTAGACAATGGGATAAAAGAGGTGAGAAATGGGTTAGAGGGGGTAGAAAATAGAATGGCCGCTCAAGAGAATCAAATGGAAGGGATGCAAAAAGGGTTAGAGGGGTTAGAAAACACCATGGAAGGCAAATTGAGGGACATGAGGGACCAAGCGGAAAGGGAAGTTAACCAAATGGGGCAGCAGATAGAGGGGGTCAGAATGGGGGTAGAAACCAAACTGGATGCTCACAGGGAGGAAATGGAGCAGATGAGGGTGGCATCTGGGCAGGAGATGCAAGTGATGGGAGAGGAGATCAGAGGAGGAGTGAGTGAGGAGGTCGGAGGAGTGCGCGAGGAGGTGAGGCACTGTAAGGAGCACATGGAGAAGGAGGTGAGAAAGGGGACTGTAAAGTTACAAGGGGGCATAGAGGACCTGACGCAGGAGGTGGAGCAGCTGACGGTGGGACAAACGGAGTTAGTGGAGCAGGTTCAAAGGAACACTGCGGTATTAGGAGGTTTAAAAGCGACACAAAACGACATAAAAAACGACTTGATAGCGACGAAGAGGGAATGTCAGATGGTACGTGAGGGACTGACGACGAGGTTGGACGAGGTGATAGAGGTAATGGAGACGAAGGACCGGCAGGTGAGGACGCACCTGGAAACGGTCAAGGTAGCCTTGGAGGACGAGCTTGAGGAGACGTACCGGGGAATAAAAGAGGTGAAGCACAAATTAGAAGAAGTGGAAGAAGGGATGAGTGAAATTAAGAAGCGACGGAGAGGGGATAAGAAAGAGATAAAAGAGGAGATAAAAGAATTGGTCCAAAGTCTGTGTTTGGATCGTGATGATGTGCTCATTAACCGGATGAGGGATTCGCAGGTGATGGAGGAGAAGCGAAGAGGAAGAGGACCCGGTGTAAGTGGTGACCAATATGGTCGTGCGTATGATGCGCCAGGGGATTTAATAAGCTTGGGGGTCGAGATAGACCCGGGTGTTCGTGAGAGGCCGTTGGTGAGGTGTGCGACAGGTCTGGTGTGCGAAAAAGGAGGTGTGCAAGAAAGTCCGACTCTGGGGTGTGTGAGGAAAAAGTGCGTGCCAAGGAGTGAGTGTGCTGGCGAGAGTGAGTCGGTCGTAGCGCGTGTGCGAGGGAGCACATGGAAGCGTGGTGTGGTGAGTGTTACAGAGGGTGTGACGGGAGAGTGTGCGCAAGAGTGTGCGCGAGAAAGGTGTGTGACGGACAGGTGCATGAGGAAAGAGTGCGCTGTCAGAAGTAAGGAAGAGTGTCCACCTGTGGTGAGTGTTACAGAGGGTGTAACGGGAGAGTGTGCGCGAGAAAGGTGTGTGACGGACAGGTGCATGAGGAAAGAGTGCGCTGTCAGAAGTAAGGAAGAGTGTCCACCTGTGGTGAGTGTTACAGAGGGTGTAACGGGAGAGTGTGCGCGAGAAAGGTGTGTGACGGACAGGTGCATGAGGAAAGAGTGTGCTGTCAAGAGTAAGGGTGAGTGCGTTGTCACGAGTGGAGGTGAAAGTAGTGAGAGTGACATGGAGCGTGAGTTAGTTGTGACAGGTGAGCGAGGATGTACACCTGGGATGGAAGGATGCACACCTGGAATGGTAGAGCGTGAGTGGGAATGCACGCTGGAGTTGGTGGTGAGGCACGTGGTTGGGTGTGCGAATGAGGGCACACCTGTGATTGTCACAAAGGAGGTGACCGAGGAGGGGGCGCGAAGAGGTGTATTGGTGAGGTGTGCGAGCAACGAATGTGTGCCAAAGTGTTCGGTGGTCAGGTGTGTGTCCAAGGCTGTGAGTGGAATGGGTGTACCTGGGTGTGTAAGGAAGGGTACGAGGAGCATGGGCACAGCTGGATGTGTGAGCAAGGAACGGGCTGCGGGATGTAAGCATGCAGGTGAAGCATCGACGTTAGACGGGGTCGAGTTTAGAACGACTTATAGCCGAATCGGGCCCTCGGTGCGTGCTGGGCCTCGCTTTGAACGGCCGCGTCCAGGCTCCACTAGGCGGAGCTGGCAGCCCGATAGAAAGGGTTGTCATGGCGACCACTTTTTGGTGAGACGTGCCGGCAGGTCGAGATCGGGGCATTGGATGGCTCCGTGCCGAGATGGTGCGTGGGATCTCGGCCCGGGTAAACCTCCTTCCCTGCACCGAATGCGGGACGCACCCAGCCGCTGGCACAGAACAACCAGCATTCATGGCTTGGCTTTACGAAGCCGGGCTTTGGACAGGAATTGGCGCACCGAGAGGCAGTAGTGAGTAGACTGGGTGATGAGGTTAGTGTTTTGGACCCAAAATTAGAGAAAAACAAAATTTGATGATTGGCAAGGGATTGGCAGTAGTGATTGGCAGATGATGGGCAGTGATTGGCAAATTTTTAATTTGTTGAAATTTGATGTGCAAAATTGGTAGGGAGAGACCCCCGATGTGGTGGGATGGCAAATCCACCATCCCTCACAGGTGGGGGGGCAAAGGAGCAATAGCTTATGGGGTGTATGGCAGTGAAAACTAGCCCGGGTGGGTTAGGATATGGTGTGTAGGGATCTAGCGAAGATTGACATTAGGTAACGTTAAGTTTAGTTAGTGACTGATACCTGTAGTGGGGACGCAGGTAGATTAGTATGGATGATAATGACGTGGGAGCGCAATAGTTAAAAGGGACGACTGGGAAGCGCAAGTTTCAGAAGGGAGTAGTTAGCTGAGATGATGCTGTGTGTGTGAGGATTGAACAGGTGTGATTGCACAGGTGTGCAACTGGACAGGTGTGTGGAGTAGTGTATGAGTAGTGAGTGTTGTGGATCAGCGCGAATGCGCTTGGGGAGAGAAGGGTGCCGGTGGCACCAGGTGTGAGAGCACAGGTGTGCAGGTACAGGTGTGTGGAGAGAGTTGGAGTGAGTGGTACGGAGTGGTGTGCATGGTGCGAAGGTGTGGATGGGGGAAGAGTGGACCCCTTTCACGAGTACCCGGGGCGGGTAGTGTAAGTGTTAGGTAGAGGGTGCAGGTAAATTGTGGTTGGATATTGGCATTTGTGGTGCGGTTGCAGAATGGTGTTGTGAATGGGTGCATTAGTGTTGTGGAAATGGCTGGGCGTGTAGCCTGTTAGTGTGTGTAGTTGGTTGGGCACTCCACCACTGTGAGGATGTCGGCCAGGTGAGGCCGCAGGTGGGCTCTGGGAGCCGGTAGTTGTGAGTGGGTGCCTGAGGATCCCGGGTGTGGATCGGGCAGCCCAGTGCCAGAGAGGGCACGGAGTGGGGAGAGAGCCAGAGGGCCTTCCCCTGGTAGTTAGGTTAGGGTAAGGAGCAGGTAAGCTCGGAGGCAACTGCAGTGGTGGAGGTGTGCAGGTGGGTAGACCCACTGGGAGAGGTACACGCCGCAGCCCAGAAATTGTGCGAGGGCACCGGGAGATGAATCGGGGGAGTGAGACCCCAAATTGAAGAGCACCACAGTTTGGCCAATGGGAATTGGTTTTTAGAACCCATAGTGTAAGAGGGCCAATGGTTTGGCCGGAGAGAGACCCCGGGTAGTGTAAAGTTGTTAAAGTCATTTAGGAGATAGTTAGGATTGATGAACCTGTCGCACCATACGCAGCCACTTACCTGTGGTGATGATGATGACTCCACACCTGTGTTTTCTTTGTTTTGTGCAGGAAATGAGAATTGCTGTTGGATTTGTGAGACGCATCACGACGTGGATGAGACATTGGGGTGATTCCATCTCTCCCTCCCTAGGAGGGACTGATGATGAATTGGTGATGGCAAATTTTGATGTTGAGTTGGAAATGGCAAATTTTGATGAGAGTTGAAAATGGCAAATTTGATTGGTTAGGAGGGAGAGAAGACGAATTTGGTATATGGGAGGAACGGGGAAGACAGTAGGGATGTTTGTGGATTTGTAAAGTAGATGTTTATGGGTAGTATTGTGTTTTGTTGATACAGTAAGGGGTAAGGGAGGGGCCATGTAGGTTACCTGGTGGGGGGGGCGTACGGTAGGAACGTACCTGTCTCACCTGGTTCCCATGTGCCCCCAGTGTGCATCACCTTGCATTGCGTGCACTTTTGCGCCCTTACCACCTTGCTCACTTGTCTTGTTTTTGTCTCCCACCTCCGAGGATCTGGCTTTGGGGTAGAGAGAGAGGAGAGAGAGGTGCTGGCGACGCAGTTGTGGGCCTGCACTTTCGCTGCTTGCTGCCGGGATCGATACACCATATGGACCGCAATGTTTGTGGCCACCCACGATGGACCGCAGTTCGTTTGCGGCCAAGCACCACCCGGGGATGGACCTATGGGTCAACGTGGCACCTATGCCATACAGGTGAACCACTTTTAAGTAACACCAAGTGCACCACAAGAAGAGCAAGAGACACCTGCAGGGTTAGGGGTTGTTGAAGTTATTTTTATACCAATGAACAATGGTGACTGCACCGATTGGTGGTGGGGTGGTGCTTTTGATGCGTGGGAAAGGGTGCTCTGCACGTTATTAAAGGCCGTCGGCCACAGAGCACTCGTGGGTTGGTGTATCGATGTTGGCAAGCGCGCTCTCTCTATGCATAACATCTGCATGTGTTCCTCCAAAGACAGGTCCTGGATCGTAGTGTAAATATCAGCGTAGTCTTGTAAATAATGCTCCCTACCGGCTGTATGTTTAGTTTGAGGATTCTTTCCGGATTCGGTTATCCTGTGGGTGTGTTTCTGTGAGGAGAAGGGTGCAACGTCGCAGGGGGACATATTTACTCATTTGTGAATATCTGTAAAACTGTCGCACTCAGGGTAGAGTTAATAGTAGAGGGAACTACATTGCGTGCCACACTAAAGTAGGTAAAAATTTATCGGGTCGGGACGCCCCGAGGGTAGAGAAGGGTGCAATGTTGCGAATATGGAATTTGACCTCCATATCCGCTTGTAAATATTCCCCTATCTTCTCCGATACTCCCCAACTCTCCCCTTACCCCATTCCCTAGTCCCATTGTCTGTAAACAACACCCATTAGAGCCGATCTTCCCCTTCATTCCCCCATTAAATGTCGTGCCCAGGTCCCCCGCACCACACGTAGACAATTATAGGACATCTTGCTAGTTATTCTTAATCTATGTCAGTTAAGGACTTGTTTCCATTAATTATGACTCTTCGTTGCACCAGAATGTGATGATATGGCACCAGTAGGAGTTTAGGACCTTCCCATACCTCCCCGCATCTCTTCCCATCATCTCAAGCTCCAACAACAACCACAACAACAGCGGCTATGCGTCCTCACTCCGGCTCGGTTGGCCGCCATTGAACATGTGCTCGACGGGGTTACCCAGAAGGGGGCTCCCTGTCGGCCCCTCGTCAAGGGCGGAGCCGGTAACCCCCGCACCCAATGAGAAGCCATGGGCCGATGCCATATGGGGCGGAGCTAACGAGCGAGGGCGTGACTCCCCGCCGGATATACGCGGCCCCGCGCCGGACGTGACGAGAGATGCGCCCCGAGCTTGGAAGGACAAGACGCCACCCTCCCGAGCGCTGAGCGACCTCCCCGGCATCTCCACCAAAGTCGCGACCCACGAGCGCTGAGCGACCTCCCCGCATCTGTTGGACACCACCGTACGTGATTCTGTCCCTGAGCCAGGTGCACCTGAGCCATCGACTGCCGCTTTCCTGGCCATCAAACCCCGTGTGAGTGAGCCTTGTCCCGTTTATCTGTGGTCTGTCTAGGGTTAATATAAGAGTGTGTTTAAGTGCCCACCTTCCTATGTTTCCCTCTTGTCCCTGTAATCTAACCTTTTTCCGTACGAATATACTTGAGAACTGAACCCCTGGTGTCGTATTGTGTCATTATAACCCAGCCGGGTGTCTTCTCTTTCCTATTGAGCCAGCGTAGCGCGATTAGTTAACATTCGGGCACAATCGGGTAACTTGTACGGATACGGCGGCCATCCCGCTCGGCCCACCATACCATCAAAGTCGTATCTGTAATGTATGTATGTATGTATGTATGTATATGTAATGTAATGTATGTATGTATGTATGTATGTATGTATATATATGTATATATATATGTATATATATATGTATATATGTATATATATATATATGTATATATATATATATGTATATATGTATATATATATATATGTATATATATATATATATGTATATATATATATATATATATATATATATATATATATATATATATATATATATATATATGTATATATATATGTATATATGTATATATATATGTTCAAAACACACGTGGTCACAAGTGTGCCGCACTGACCGGGTCCTCAGTCGAGGTCCTCAGCATCATTCCGTTTCAGCCCTTCAACCTCGATATGGTCAGCTAAGGTAGGCCAACAGGGGCACATACACATCCACTTGCAGCAACTACACCTGGAGGCGGACATACCCCCACCCCCAGCCAGTGCGAACGCAGACTACAACAAAATCGCCTCCACATCCAGAATCCACAACACCAACCAAACACGGTGGAACACTCACACACCCACCTTTATACCCTTCACCACTCACCAACAAAACACACCAGATCATTCATACACACACATACACACACAACACCAACCAACCACCTACCCTTACAACATACACCACTCATCATACAAAAACACACACACTCATGCAAAAATTAATTCATGCAAAAACACACACATTCACCCACTCACTCACTCAGATACATACACAAAATAATAAATAATAATAGTAACAACAACAACAACAACAACAAAAAACCACACACAACCAACCACCTACACACACACACACACACACACACACACACACACACACACACACACACACACACACACACACACACACACACACACACACATCTCGTTTTTTCATTTCTGTTCCTCACAATTCTATCCCTATCTTTCAATCACACACACACACACACACACACACACACACACACACACACACACACACACACACACACACACACACACACACACACACACACACACACACACACACACACACACACACACACACACACCTCCATTTCTATTCCGTAACCTCAACCTACACTGTTCGATGTGCCTCCATAAACTTCCTCCATATCCAAAGTGAGCCTTTCAAGGCATCCTGGGCCACCTTGTCACACATCCTCCTTCTTTCTGTCCCACACACTCCCAGCCTAGCAAGAAATGCAGAAAAGGAATTGCCAATATACCCTCTGCACCCCACCTCAAATGGCTGACAAGAAACTCGCCAACCCTTCTCCCGGCACTCTGCCTCCAGCTCACTGTACTTTCCTCTCTTCCTCTCGTGCACCTCCTCCATGTTCTCTTCCCAAGGTACAGACAATTCCCCTAAGATGACCTGTCTTGTTGCACCTGACCAAATGACAATGTCAGGCTGCAACCTAGTCACACAGATCTCCTCTGGGAATACCAATTGTGGCTTTAGGTCTGCCACCACCTGCCAATCACAAGCATCTGACAGCCCTTTTGCTTTCCACCTCCTCCTTTTTCCACCTCTTACCACTTGGCCCTCTGTAACAAACCACACCTCTCCCCCATCAATCTCCTTCTCCACTCTTCTTTCTCTCGACCTCAGCACCTCTTGTTGCACCATCTGCACCACCACCGCCAGCACCTGATCATGTCGCCACCTGTATCTTCCTGCTGCCAATGCTACTGAGCATGCACTCGGTGCATGCTGCACCGTTCCCACACCTCCACAGAAATAACATCTCTCCTCCTGCAACAACCCCCACAATCTCAAGTTTACTGGTGACGGAAGCACATATACTCAGAGGCAAAAGTTATTGTGACATGGAATTTTTTCATTGGTAATCTTGTGAATGAATTTTTGGATTTGAACCAGAGAAAGAGTTTGTTAAAATGGTCGAAGAAACGCAACCAAGCAGTTGCTGTTCGAATTGTACGAAATTTTCAAGAAGCATGACATATTCGAGAAAAATGGCCAGCAATGTTCACTTTAAAAGGCCAGACAACCAGACGCTTATCATTTCCACTCAATGCAGTCTTAAGAAGTGCAGAAGTCAGAAAAACACCTCTATTCATCGTTCTGGAACAAGTTCGACATGCCACGCCTCGGGGAAAATGACAGATGGAGAGCTATAAGTATGCTTCAGTCTGGTACCTCGCAGCGTGACGTTGCTCGTCGATTCAACGTCCATAGAAACACCATTTTGGCACAGATTCATTGAGCTGACGGCAGGACACGTGTCTACAGGTGCACAGGTGAACGTTACATCAGGCCATGTGTTCTGGTAGGGGATCATTTTGGAGGTGGGGGCGTTATGATCTGGGGTGGGATAACAGCTGCAGCAAGGACGCCAATGATTATGATTGAGGGGAACTTGAATGCTGTGAGGTACCGAGACGAGATTTTGCAAATGGCCGCTTTACCGTTTTTGCAACAGAACGGCCCTGGAGTGACGTTTCAACACGATAACGCCAGACCACACGTTGCTCGAGTTGCACAGCAGTATCTTAATCAGAACAATGTTAATGTGTTACCCTAGCCCGCAAGATCCGCTGACTTGTCACCCATTTAACACGTCTGGGATGAAATGGAGCGACGTTTACGACGTCATCCGAATCCTCCAACAACGCTGCAGGAACTCCACCAAATCCTTCCTCGCATATGGAATGATCTTCCCCAGGACTTTCATCGACGTTTAGTGGCCTCAATGAGGCGAGGTGCCAGGCCTGCATCAATGCACAAGGTGGACACACTGGCTACTGACCGTGTGAACTTGCTTGTGAACCCCATCTTGTGTTGTGGCTCATTTGCATATGCCAGGTGCGCTGTTCTTATGGACTGTTGATCGTTACCACACCTTGAAACATTTGTCTTTCCATGTAATAACATTTCATTCGCGACAGTAAAAGTTTAACACTGATTCTGTTTGTGTGTCACAATAACTTTTGCCTTTGAGTATATATATATATATATATATATATATATATATATATATATATATATATATATATATATATATATATATATATATTGAAGCGTAGTGCTACGCACGCAACTTGTTTGCCAAAGAAGGTAAGCCACAACGCGTAGGGTCAAAAGAGTCTTTATTGTAAAGCTCAAACTGTAGCACTGACTTGCTCGGGGCTGCGAGCCCCGTGTATATCCCGAGGCCACGCCTACCCCTCGGGCGTGGCCGACACCCTCTTGGTGCGCGGAATGATGTCACCGCACCAGCGAGCCATCATGTCCGCCACACGTGCCCCCACAGAATTCCCGCGCACCTGAAGGGTCAGTTTGCGGGGCAAACGGATGACACGGCCGAAGCGCCCTCTGGCGGCTGGCGGCGTCTGGGCTGCCTGGATGCCGTCTGGGATGACGCTGGCGGCATCTGGGATGGGTGCAGGACAGGATGGTGGTGTGCCGGCGGGGTTGGGCGGTGCCGGGGGTCCGCCTGCCAGGGGGTGGCCCCGACGCGGGGGCCGAGCCACTGGCGGGGGGTGGTCCACGTCGAGGTGGGCCGGCTTGAGGAGGTCCACGGAAATGCGGTCAGGAGTACCGCTGATGTCCAGGGTGAAGTGTTTCGCCCCGGTCCTCCAGCACACGGAAGGGCCCGTCGTACGGGGGCCGCAGCGGTGTCCGGTGGGCGTCGTGGCGGACGAACACGTACTCCGCCGTGCGAAGCTCCGGGGCGACGTGCGTTGGCGGGCACCCGTGGTGCGCCGTCGGCACCGGGGCGAACCTCTGGGCAGTCTCCTGCAGTGCGGATCGCTGCTGCGCCGCGGACCATGGTGCCATGGAGTCGGGGAGGAACTCGCCCGGAACCCGCAGCGGTTGTCCGAAGACCAACTCCGCCGCGGATGCGCGCAGGTTGTCCTTGGGCACCGTCCTGAGGCCCAGCAGGACCCAGGGGAGCCTGTCGACCCAGCCGCCGTCGCGGAGGGTGGCCCGGAGCGTGACCTTTAAGGAGCGATGGAAGCGCTCGCACAGGCCATTGGCCTGGGGGTGGTAGGCCGTGGTGCGGTGCAGCTGGACGCCGAGCCCCCGCACGACCGCCCCCCAGAGCTCCGAGGTGAACTGGGGGCCGCGGTCGGACGAGATGTCCGAGGGGGCGCCGAACCGGGCAACCCAGGTGGCGATGAACGCCTGCGCGATGTCCGCCGCCGTCGTCGCCGCCAAAGGCACGGCCTCCGGCCACCGAGTGGTGCGGTCCACCATGGTGAGGACGTGGGTGAAACCCCGCGAGGGGGGCAGAGGTCCCACCAAGTCCACGTGAACGTGGTCGAACCGACGTCCGGGCACTGTAAACGGGGCCAACGGGGCCTGGGTGTGGCGGTGCACCTTCGCGCGCTGGCACGCGAGGTACGTCCTGGTCCAATCGTGGACGGTCTTCCGGAGGCCATGCCAGACGAACTTGTCGGCGACCAGCCTCTGGGAGGCCTTCGTGCCCGGGTGGGACAGGCCGTGGATGGCGTCAAAAACCCGGTGCTGCCAGCCCGCGGGCACGATGGGGTGAGGCCGGCCGAGGGAGACGTCGCACAAGAGGGCCGTGCCCGCGCCGTCGAACGGCACCTCGGTGACGCGGAGGCCCATGACGGCGGTCCGCAAGGCCTGGACGTAGAGGTCGGTGGTCTGGGCCGCCGCCATCCGGACATAGTCGATCCCGAGGTGGACCGCGTGGGCGACGGACCGGGAAAGGCAATCCGCCACCGGGTTGTCCTTACCCGCGACGTGCCGGATGTCCGTCGTGTACTCGGACACGGCCGAGAGGTGACGCTGCTGCCGGGCCGACCATGGCTCGGCGACCTTGGCCATTGTGAAGACCAGGGGCTTGTGGTCGACGAAGGCCGTGAACGATCGGCCCTCGAGTAGATGGCGGAAATGCCGGACCGCCAGGTGGAGCCGAGCAGATCGCGGTCGAAGGTACTGTACTGCCGTTCGTGCGGGCGGAGCTGCCGGCTGAAAAACGCCAGCGGCTGCCAAGCTCCCTTCACCCATTGATCGTGCACCGCGCCCACCGCGTAGTCCGACGCGTCGGTGGTGAGGGCGATCGGTGCATCGGGCGCCGGGTGCGCGAGCATGGTGGCGTTAGACAAGGCGAGCTTTGCGCCCGCGAACGCCGCGTCCATCGGCTCGGTCCAAGCAACGTCACCTTTGCCCGACTTCCCCCCGGAGGGCCTCGTGCAGGGGGAGCAGGAGCTGGGCGATGCGGGGCAGGAACCGGTGATAAAAGTTCATCATGCCCAGGAACTCCTGGAGCCCCTTGATCGTGCGGGGCGCGGAAACCCCCTGACCGCCTCCACCTTGGCCGGTAAGGGAATGTCCCCGTGCCTGGTGACGTGGTGCCCCAAAAAGCCGATTTCGGCGACGCCGAACCGGCACTTGGCGGGGTTGATGATCAGGCCATGCTGGCCCAGGCGTTCGAAGAGCGTGCGGAGATGGCGGAGGTGCTCCTCACGGGACGCGCTTGCGACGAGGATGTCGTCCAGGTAGACGTAAACGAAATCCAAGTTGCGCAAGACGCTGTCCATCAGCCGCTGGAATGCCTGAGCCGCATTCTTCAACCCGAAGGGCATCTGCAGAAACTCGAAGAGGCCGAATGGTGTAATGACGGCTGTCTTCGGTATGTCCTCCGGCCTGACGGGGACCTGGTGGTAGCCGCGGATGAGGTCCACCTTGGAAAAGAGGGACATTTTCGCCAACCGGGCGGAAAAGTCCTGGATGTGAGGGACCGGGTAGCGGTCGGGGGTGGTAGCATTGTTGCGGTGGTGGTAGTCCCTGCACGGCCGCCATCCCCCGCCGGGCTTCGGCACGATGTGCAGCGGCGATGCCCAAGCGCTCTTGGAGCACCGCACAATGCCCAGCCGCTCCAGCATAGCGAACCCCGCTTTCGCCACCGCGAGCTTCATCGGCTCGAGGCGGCGTGCCCGGGCGTAGACCGGTGGCCCGACAGTGGGGATGTGATGCTCCACCCCGTGCTTGATGGCCACCGCCGAGAAGGTGGGCCGCGTGAGAGCCGGGAAACTGGCGAGGAGGCGGGTAAAGTCATCCGCTGCCGGAAGCGTACAAACCAAACTCGCCGGGACGGAACCGTTTAGCAAGCCGCTTGGTGAGCCGCTCGGTGAGCCGCTCAGTGAGCCGCTCAACGAGCTGCTCAGCGAACAAGCGAGCGAGCTAAAGGTTTCGGCCTGGACGAGCCGTCTGTGCTTTACGTCGACCAGCAATCCATTTGCACATAGGAAGTCCGCACCGAGCAATGCCATGGGCACGCTGGCGGTTACGAACGTCCATTGAAAGCGCTGCCCTCCAAACCGCAGGGAGAGGCAGCGCTTCCCAAATGTGCGTATGGGTGTACCGTTGGCTGCAAGCAACGCGGGCCCCCGGCCCGCGGTTCGCTTGTCGGACGTGTGGGCTGGGATGACGCTTACCTGCACTACTGTATCGCAGAGGAAGCGGCGCCCGGACAAGGTGTCCATGATGAATAAGAGGCTGCCGGAATTGCCGACGCTCAGGGCCGCTACCGAGCGTCGGCTCGGTCGTTTCCCGACTTGCCAAACGAGCACGGCGGGCAACACTTCTTAGCCTTGTGGCCGAACCTGGCGTGGAAACGGCACCAGGCTTGCGGCGGGAGCGGCGGAGGCCGCGGCTTTCGCCGCTGCAGTGGTGGTGGGTGTGGCGGTGGCCCTGAGGTGTGCATCAGCCTCCGGATCCATGAGGTGTGCAGCCGCATCAGCCTCGGGATCCATGACGGCCGCATCGAAGCTCGCCCACGTGTCACAAGCCGTGAAAAACTTGTCGGCCTCGACGGCCAGAGCGCGGGGTTCCCCTATGTTGGAACCGGCCAACGCGAGGCGTACCTGTGCCAGTAGCTGGCGTAGAAAAAGCGCCCGGAATAAAAAATCCGGGGCTTTGTCACCCAGCAACGGCATCATGTAGTCCATCCGCACCGATGGTCATGTGTCGCCGAGTTCGGGAAGGTCCAGGAGGCGGTCCGCCCGTTCGAACTCCGTGAGGCCGAACGTGGCGATGAGGAGACGTTTGAGCGCCCTGTACTTGTGCTCTGCCGGTGGATGCCGCAGGATGGACACGACTTGGGCGGCCGTGCCGGGCCCGAGGGCGGCGATCACGTGATAGTAACGCGTCTCGTCCGCCGTTATTCCTCGAAGCTGGAACTGTGCTTCGGCCTGCACGAACCATACCTCGGCCTGTGCTTCCCAAAACTCAGGGAGCTTTACCGCGACCGCGTTGCTGGCCATGGCGCGTTCTGTGGTCAGCGACGGCTGAACCAAAAGGGGTCACCAGTGAAGCGTGGTGCGACGCACGCAACTTGTTTGCCAAAGAAGGTAAGCCACAATGCGTAGGGTCAAAAGAGTCTTTATTGTAAAGCTCAAACTGTAGCACTGACTTGCTCGGGGCTGCGAGCCCCGTGTATATCCCGAGGCCAAGCCTACCCCTCGGGCGTGGCCCACACCCTCTTGGTGCGCGGAATGATGTCACCGCGCCAGCGAGCCATCGTGTCCGCCACTATATATATATATATATATATATATATCAGATATATATATCTGATATATATATATATATATATATATATATATATATATATATATATATATATATATATATATATATACATATATATATACATACATATAAATATATATATATATATATATATATATATATATATATATATATATATATATATATATATATATATATATATATATATATATATATATATATATATATATATATATACATATCTATCTATACACAAAGAATTAAGTTAAGCACCCCTACACAACGAATTAAGGTAAGCACCCCCTAATATATATTCTTTGTGTATATGTATACATTGGCATATATTCTAAGGTATGTGAGATCAAATAATGATTGGTATGACATTAGCAATTATCCATTGATGAAATGCAGATGAGTGCACTCATCTGTGACGCCCATCGCTCGTGCAGCACGTGTTATCATCCACGTGGTCGTGATTTTCTGTAAATGCACTATCATCACGGGTTATTGCAAGTCACGCCTGAGCTCGTGTGGGGGTTACATGGTCATTTTCTCGTAATGGTGGCTCGTAGACGGTTGTCGGACGGAGAACGATGGCGGATAATAGGCATGATCGAGTCCGGAATGTCCAGAAAAGCTGTAGCTCGAACGTTTGGTTACCACCATTCGGTGATCAGTCGGTTGGTGCAGAAACACCAGGAAACGGATGCGGTGAAGGACCGCCCAAGGTCTGGAAGACCTCGCGTGACAACAGTCCGCCAAGATAGAGCGCTTTTGAGACTGGTGCGACGATATTCCTTCGCCTCGAGACATTTCCTGAAGGACAACTGGCTGCCCAACAGAAGGCTATGTCACCGTACCGTGAGGAACCGCCTGAAATCGGCCGGTTTAAGGTCAAGACGAGTGATCAAGCGTCCAAGGCTACTCGAACGACATCAGAGGGAGCGTTTGGCATGGTGCCTAGCGCGACGTGGATGGAACATCCGGTCTTGGAGGCGAGTTCATTGGTCGGATGAAAGCCGGTTCTTGCTGTACGTGACAGATGGGCGTGTTCGGGTGTGGCGCCACAAAAACACCGCGTATGCACCTAAAAACATTCAACCAACGGTACCCTTTGGTGGTGGCTCGATTATGGTCTGGGGATGCTTCTCCCATGACTGTAAGTTGGACCTGATAACTGTGCGAGGTAACCTCAACGGAGAGCGATATGCCGAGGAAATCCTGAATACCACCGTAATCCCGCACTTCGATGACCACACCCTCGCCAGCAGACCCATCTTCATGGATGACAACGCCAGGCCTCACCGTGCGAGACGCGTCCGAGCCTTGCTGGAGCAAGGTGCTGTGACAACCATCCCCTGGCCTGCGTACAGTCCTGACCTGAACCCCCTCGAGCACGTTTGGGACATGTTGGGATGACAAATTGCGAAGATGGTCCCTCCAATAGCCAATCTGGATGAATTGGAACGTGCATTACATCGGGAATGGAACAACCTGCCACAGCAACGCATACGACGGCTTACAGGGTCTATGAGACGTAGGGTTGAGTCAGTGATCCGATCACGTGGGTCCTACACACGTTATTGACGCAAAGATCGCTAGAGGTCTTCTCAGAACAATGACTGTACGTTAGAAAACATAAACGTCATCCACACTGTCCGTGATGGACCTATAGCTCCATACTTAAATTGAGGTGCAAATATGCCTAAAATTCCCAAAAAATTTCACCTTTAATTATTCAGAATAAAATATTGAAAACGGCATGATTGTTATGTTTTTATGTGACCATAATATCACTTCTCCAGAAAATATAGCAATATCATGGGTATATTACACTGTTTTGACGACAACAAACTTGTAATGTGCGAGGTTGTAAAAAAACGGGGGGGGTGCTTAACTTAATTCTTTGTGTATATATATATATATATATATATATATATATATATATATATATATATATATATATATATATATATATATATATATATATATATATATATATATATATATACATACATACATACATACAGTACAGTAGGCTATATATAAATTACACAATGCGGTTCTCATATTAAAATATTTTTATTACCCCTGATTTGTTCACTCCATCGCTTATTTGTGCTCTCAGTTGGAATTAACTCCCATATTCGGCAGCCCCAAAGATCCATCCTCACCAGCCCAAATGGGCCAATAACATCGCACGGCCAGCTGGAATACGCCACTTCCCTTGTTTTGCGCACAAAAAAAGTCAAATTTTCTTCAATGAGTTTTTTCAAGTTAACTTTGTTCAATAATTTAAAAAATTTATTTAGGTGCAGTTAATCTACTACAAATGAACGATGTGTGTGTTTTTTTATTTATTACCGTATTATTTATTTTGTGGAGTTATTGAAGGAGCTGCGCTCCAACGCGAGTCGAAAGAAGTGACGCGACCAAAGACGGAATTCGTCCGAGTTGCTTTATTGAAACAAAACAGCTCAGGTATTCTGACAAAAGCCCGTTTATCGGGCAGCAATATATATACACATTTATGTCGGGAAGTTTGCCCGGCAAAAGCTATACCGGGCATGCCCGGGTGTCAAGGGCGAGCCTTGGAAAGGCGAGTCTGGACCTGCCCGGGCGTGTTTGGCTGCGGCCTGGCAAGTCGAGGCTGGGCGTGCCCGGGCGCTCTGGACGAGCACTGGAAAGGCGAGAGCGGGCATGCCCGGACGCTCTGGGTGAGCCCTGGAAAGGCGATAGCGGGCATGCCCGGACGCTCTGGGCGAGCCCGGGAAAGACGAGACCGGGCGTGCCCGGGAGGTTCGGGCGTGCCCGGGAACAGTGAGTCCGGCCATGCCCGGGAGAGGCGCGTCTGGCCGTGTTCTGGCCGGTGCAAGGCGATTGTGTGCATCCAGCGGTAACCGCTACACACGCCCCTCCAGAATCGACCTGCACCGGCAGGGTCAATTTAAGGGGGGTCCGGATGACCCGGCCGAAGCGACCCCTGGAGGGTCGTGGGGAGGGGTCCGACGTGGTGGTGGGTGGTCGAGCGGGGGGAACTATGGATGGGGGGCGGCCTCGCCGTGGAGGAAGGGCCAACCGTGGTGGTCAGTCGACGTCCATGTGCGCCGGTTTGAGGCGGTCCACAGAGATACGGTCCGACCGGCCACCAACGTCGACGACAAAGGACTTGTCGCCCCGTCGCAGGACCCAGAAGGGCCCGTCGTACGGCGGCCGGAGTGGCCCCCGGTGCGCGTCATGACGCACAAAGACGTACTCCGCTGTGCGAAGCGCCGGGGGGACGTAGGACTGGGGGCCACCGTGGCGGGACGTTGGCACGGGGGCAAATCGGCGGGCGGCCTCCTGGAGGTCCGAGCGCTGGTGTGCGGCGGACCAGGGACTGGTAGCGTCGGGCACGAACTCACCCGGGACGCGGAGCGGCTGGCCATAGACGAGCTCGGCGGCGGATGCCCGGAGGTCCTCTTTGGGGGCCGTGCGGAGGCCCAAAAGGACCCACGGCAGCCGGTCGGTCCAACCGTCGTCCTGAAGGCCGGCCATGAGTGCGGCCTTCATGGAGCAGTGAAACCGCTCGCACAACCCGTTGGCTTGGGGGTGGTAGGCCATGGTGCGGTGCAGCGTGACCCCCAACGAGCGGGCGACCGCGCCCCAAAGTTCGGATGTGAACTGTGGGCTGCGGTCGGACGAGATGTCTGCCGGTGCGCCGAAGCGCACGACCCAGGTGGCAATGAACGCCTGCGCCACGTCGGCGGTGGTGGTGGAGGTGAGGGGCATGGCCTCCGGCCACCTGGTGGTCCTGTCCACCATGGTGAGCAGGTGGGTGAACCCCCGCGATGGGGGCAGGGGACCCACCAGGTCCACGTGGACGTGGTCGAAACGCCGTGCAGGCACGGTGAAAGGTGCCAGCGGGGCCTGGGTGTGGCGGTGGACCTTGGCCCGCTGGCAGGCCGTGCAGGCGTTGGCCCAGTCGCGGATGTTCCGTCGAAGGCCGTGCCAGACGAAACGCGCCGACACCAGCTTCTGAGAAGCTTTCCGGCCCGGGTGAGAAATGCCGTGGATGGAGGCGAAGATGCGGCGCTGCCAGGAAACGGGCACGATGGGGCGAGGCTGGCCCTGGGAGACGTCGCAGAGCAGGACGGTGCCCGCGAAGGGGATGTCGGCCAGGCGGAGGCCCGTGTCCGCCGCCCGGAGGGCCTGCACCGAGGTGTCGGTGGTCTGGTCGGCCGCCATGAGCGCGAAGTCCACGCCGAGGTGGACCGCGTTCGCGCTGGCCCGAGAAAGACAGTCGGCCACAGCGTTGTCTTTGCCGGCGACGTGCTGGATGTCCGTGGTGAATTCCGACACGGCGGAGAGGTGGCGCTGCTGGTGGGCCGACCACGGCTCCGTGACTTTGGCCATTGCGTAGACCAACGGCTTGTGGTCGACGAAAGCCGTGAACGGGCGGCCCTCCAGGAGGTGTCGGAAATGGCGAACGGCCAGGAATAGACCGAGCAGCTCGCGGTCGAATGTGCTGTATTTTAACTCGTTCGTCCGGAGCTGCCGGCTGAAAAAAGCGAGTGGCTGCCAAACCCCGTCCACCCATTGTTCATGGACGGCGCCCACCGCGTAGTTGGAGGCGTCCGAAGTGAGGGTGATGGGTGCGTTGAGCACCGGGTGAGCCAGCAGCGTTGCGTCGGCGAGGGCCCGTTTTGCGCTCGTGAAGGCCGCGTCCATGGCCGCGGACCAAACGATGTCATGCTTGGCCGGCTTGCCCCGGAGGGCCTCGTAAAGGGGCCGCATGAGCTGAGCAGTGCGGGGCACGAATCGGTGATAAAAATTCACCATGCCGAGGAACTCTTGTAGGGCCTTGATGGAACGGGGACGCGGGAACGTGGTGATGGCCTCGACCTTGGTCTGCAGCGGCACGGCCCCGGTCTTGGTGATGCGGTGGCCCAAAAAGTCAACGGTCGTCGTGCCGAAGTGGCATTTGGCCGGGTTGACAATTAAGCCGTGCTCGCTGAGGCGACCGAACAGTGTTCGGAGGTGGAGGAGGTGCTCGGCGCGGGACGTGCTGGCGACGAGGATGTCGTCCAGATAGACGAAAAGAAATGGCAGGTCGCGCAGCACGCCGTCCATTAAGCGCTGGAACGCCTGGGCCGCGTTCTTGAGGCCAAATGGCATCCTCAAAAATTCGAACAGGCCGAACGGCGTGATGACGGCCGTCTTCGGGACGTCGGCCGCCCGGACAGGTACCTGGTGGTATCCCCGTATCAGGTCAATTTTGGACAATATGACCCGTCCCGCCAAACGGGTGGAAAAGTCCTGGATGTGCGGGATCGGGTACCTGTCGGGGGTGGTAGCGTCGTTGAGGCGGCGGTAGTCGCCACACGGGCGCCATCCGCCCCCCGGCTTTGGCACGATGTGCAGTGGTGAGGCCCACGCGCTATTGGAGCGCCGCACGATGCCGAGGTGCTCCAACGCGTCGAACTCGGCCTTTGCCACGGCGAGCTTGGCCGGGTCGAGGCGGCGGGCCCGTAGTGGGTATGTGGTGCTCGATCCCATGCCGCACTGCGACGGCCGAAAACGTCGGCCGTGTGAGGGCCGGGAATTCCGCGAGCAGGCGAGCGAACTCGTTCGCCGTCGGGAGGGCGCACGCCAGTTCGGTCGGCGCGGAGCTGCTCATCGTGCACGCCAGGGAGCTGAAGGTCTCGGCGTTGACAAGGCGACGACGTTTGACGTCGACCAGCAGCCCGTGCGCGCAGAGGAAGTCGGCGCCCAGCAAAGCCATGGGGACGCAGGCGGTCACAAAGGTCCACTGAAAGCGCTGGCTGCCGAAGCAGAGGGTGACGTTGCGCGGGCCGAAAGTGCGTATGGCCGAGCCATTAGCAGCGACCAAAGAGGGGCCGCAAACGGCGTCCCGCCTGTCCTGCTCGGAGGCGGGTATGATGCTCAGTTGGGCGCCGGTGTCACAAAGGAAACGCCGCCCGGACGCTTTGTCCCGAATAAAAAGCAAGTTGCCCGAGTGGCCGGCGCTCATGGCTGGGAATGAACGCCGGCCCGGCCGTTTCCCGACTTGCCGAAAGTGCACGGGGGTCGGCACGTCCGAGCCTTGTGTCCGAACCTGGCGTGGTAATAACACCACGCCTGGTCAGATGGAGGCCCTGGCTGTCGTGTCGGAAGCGGTCGGTGCGGCGTGGCGGCCGCCAGTTTCACCGGCAGTTCGGCCTCCAACCGCGCAGGGCGCTCGGGCGTCGGCTTGGACGGTGGCAGGCTCCAGGTAGCCGCGCCGATGTGTTGGCCCGCCGAGGAGATCTTATCGGCTTCCCTGGCGAGGGCGCGGGGATCGGTGATCGACGTGCCAGCCAGGGCGAGGCGTACCGGGTGAGGCAGCTGGCGAAGGAACAACTCGCGGAACAGAAAATCCGGAGAGTGCTCACCGAGCAACGAGAGCATATAGTCCATGCGCTCGGACGGGCGCGTGTCGCCGAGCTCGGGCAGGTCGAGCAGGCGCCGTGCGCGTGCCGCCGGTGAGAGGGCGAAAGCGTCGAGGAGGAGCGTCTTCAGCGCGTCATACTTGTCGGCAGCCGGCGGGTGCTCGAGGAGGCTCAGGACGCGGGCCGCGGTGGCGGAACCGAGCGCTGCCACGACGTGGTGGAAGCAGGTGTCGTCCGCGGTGATGCCTCGCAGGGTGAACTGGGAGTCCGCCTGGGCGAACCAAACAGCCGCGTGAGCCTCCCAGAAGGTAGGCAGTTTAAGAGTCACTGCCATGTCCATGTCGGTAGGTCACCAGTGAAGGAGCTGCGCTCCAACGCGAGTCGAAAGAAGTGACGCGACCAAAGACGGAATTCGTCCGAGTTGCTTTATTGAAACAAAACAGCTCAGGTATTCTGACAAAAGCCCGTTTATCGGGCAGCAATATATATACACATTTATGTCGGGAAGTTTGCCCGGCAAAAGCTATACCGGGCATGCCCGGGTGTCAAGGGCGAGCCTTGGAAAGGCGAGTCTGGACCTGCCCGGGCGTGTTTGGCTGCGGCCTGGCAAGTCGAGGCTGGGCGTGCCTGGGCGCTCTGGACGAGCACTGGAAAGGCGATAGCGGGCATGCCCGGACGCTCTGGGCGAGCCCTGGAAAGGCGATAGCGGGCATGCCCGGACGCTCTGGGCTAGCCCTGGAAAGGCGAGAGCGGGCATGCCCGGGAAAGACGAGACCGGGCATGCCCGGGAGGTTCGGGCGTGCCCGGGAACAGTGAGTCCGGGCATGCCCGGGAGAGGCGCGTCTGGCCGTGTTCTGGCCGGTGCAAGGCGATTGTGTGCATCCAGCGGTAACCGCTACATTATAATAATTGAGCTTTCACATGTGGACTGTGATGCACTGAATTGGCCGTCAGGATCTCCTGGATTAATTAGGCTAATTAAGTACAAAGAATCCGGAAGAATTCCCATGTTTTAAACGCATGCAATGTTAAGGTGTATATTACAGCTTAATAGCTCCTTCCACGGCATGGCATTCTAATTACAAAACAAACAACAAAAAGTATTATAACTTTGCAACAAAACATATATTAATTAATACTGATAATATTAACCACAATCATAATATTTGTAGCATTTGGCAATAAAAATAGCGAATGTATAACCCTGCCAATGCCACTGGATACTTGATTGAGCATGCAGTAAGATATCATTTGTTCAGCGTGCCGGCGATAGCTCATAAAGGACACCGTGGGATCTTTAACGTCCACCAACTAATGGTGGCAGACACGGAACGCCCAATTTAACGTCCATCCGAGGGATGGCACGCACATTGATGAATCACCTTGCCTGTGAAACACCAGGATGACAGTTTACACCTGGGTCGGGATTCGAGCCCAAGGTAAACAGTTCAGAGGCAATCGCGCATAACTCGAGGCTATCCCGCCAGCCGAAACCAAATAGACAAAGTATAGATTTCAGCCACGGGAAAGAAATTGTCCTTCAGTTCCTCTTTTGACTCAGAAAAGTCTGAAAAACGGATCTCTGGTATCTTGTATCTGTTACTGCGTTTGCGCCTGGGGAATACCTGCTGAAATCGATCTACCTGGGTTCTTCCCGACATATTTGTTCTTGGTTCCTTTCACATATGTTTCTGCTTTTTCACATTTCTCTTCATTCATTCTAATTTCTTGCTTTTTCTTTTCTTTTTTCTCTTTTATTTCCATCATTCTCTTTCTTTATATATCCATGTGGAAGAAGTGAATTCTTGCAAAGATTTTTCTGTAAGGTTTACTTGGCTGCACCTGGATGGGTTTGAGGGTAGAGGAGTAGCGGCTGAAACCCCAATCTTATCCAGGTTCCTTCTGATGACTCCATATTTGCCCTTAACTTGTTGGGGTTCCTCCTGATGACTCCATATTTGCCCTTAACGTGTTGGGGTTCCTCCTGATGACTCCAGATTTGCCCTTATCTTGTTTGGGTTCCTCCTGATGACTCCATATTTGCCCTTAACTTGTTGGGGTTCCTCCTGATGATTCCATATTTGCCCTTAACTTGTTGGGGTTCCTCCTGATGACTCCATATTTGCCCTTAACTTGTTGGGGTTCCTCCTGATGACTCCATATTTGCCCTTAACTTGTTGGGGTTCCTCCTGATGACTCCATATTTGCCCTTAACTTGTTGGGGTTCCTCCTGATGACTCCATATTTGCCCTTAACTTGTTGGGGTTCCTCCTGATGACTCCATATTTGCCCTTAACTTGTTGGGGTTCCTCCTGATGACTCCAGATTTGCCCTTAACTTGTTGGGGTTCCCCCCGATGACTCCATATTTGCCCTTAACTTGTTGGGGTTCCTCCTGATGACTCCATATTTGCCCTTAACTTGTTGGGGTTCCTCCTGATGACTCCATATTTGCCCTTAACTTGTTGGGGTTCCTCCTGATGATTCCATATTTGCCCTTAACTCGTTGGGGTTCCTCCTGATAACTCCATATTTGCCTTTAACTTGTTGGGGTTTCTCCTGATGACTCCATATTTGCCCTTAACTTGTTGAGGTTCCTCCTGATGACTCCATATTTGCTCTTAACTTGTTGGGGTTCCTCCTGATGACTCCATATTTGCCCTTAACTTGTTGGGGTTCCTCCTGATGACTCAATATTTGCCCTTAACTTGTTGGGGTTCCTCATGACGACTCCATATTTGCCCTTAACTTGTTGGGGTTCCTCCTGATGACTCCATATTTGCCCTTAACTTGTTGGGGTTCCTCCCGATGACTCCAGATTTGCAATTAACTTGTTGGGGTTCCCCCTGATGACTCCATATTTGCCCTTAACTTGTTGGGGTTCCTCCTGATGACTCCATATTTGCCCTTAACTTGTTGGGGTTCCTCCTGACGACTCCATATTTGCCCTTAACTTGTTGGGGTTCCTCCTGATGACTCCATATTTGCCCTTAACTTGTTGGGGTTCCTCCTGATGACTCCATATTTGCCCTTAACTTGTTGGGGTTCCTCCTGATGACTCCATATTTGCCCTTAACTTGTTGGGGTTCCTCCTGATGACTCCATCTTTGCCCTTAACTTGTTGGGGTTCCTCCTGATGACTCCATCTTTGCTCTTAACTTGTTGGGGTTCCTTCTGATGACTCCATATTTGCCCTCAACTTGTTGGGGTTCCTTCTGATGACTCCATATTTGCCCTCAACTTGTTGGGGTTCCTTCTGATGACTCCAAAGCAGTATTTGGTTTTCCATTTGATGAGGACTGTCAGGTAAAGCAAACTGTGAGACGCAAAGACTGCGATGATCTCATGTAGGTGCACATAAGAAAACACTACTTATTAGAAGAGTGAAATATAGTTATATAAATGACTGACAAATATTAAGCTTTTTCTTTGTTCAATGAAGAGTTGTAAAATACTTTACATACATTTTGAGGTTACCGATGTAACAAAATAACTCATCTACACCCCTCACCGAATATCCTGGTTAAAGTTCCATTGAAGTGCTGCTCCAGCAATAGTATAGATATGCAGTCCCTAAGTCATCACTACCGAATGCATGTTAGACTAGAATTATGAATTAAGTCTTCTTCCGCCTCATTTCTGGTTTTGCACCCTCTGCCCTCTCCGTGCTTTGTCCCTCCCAGGTATCTGCAGGATGCATGCGGTACACCAGCAACTCACTTCTAGTGAAACTGCCTAATCCAGAACTCCTGCTCACCGCCACTTATATATTCCTCTATTTTCCCACCTGTGGAACCACCTCCCATACTCTCTTCAATCTCATATTTCCCATTCAAGACAGCTGTTCACCACCATCTCACGTCATCCCCCATCCAAAGCCATGATCTTTTGTACTTCTGTTAAACCGACCCACCCCTCTCAAAAATTTGCGTATGTATACATCTTCTCTATACGTTGTGTTCTCCCCTTACCCTCATCGTTACCTGCATCCACCGTTTGTCCGTCGCAGTCTACCTTCTCCCTCGACCCTGCTATTGCCGTTTCTCCTTTCTCATGTGGTGTCTTGATCTGCTCTGTATCCTAGCTCTTCCATGAGACTAGACCATGTACAAAAAAGTCTGCTCGTTGTATCTTTACTGAGATACAGCTGTGCTACTGATGCAGTGCCCCTCCACATTAGGTTAGGAATTTGGAAATTGTTCAGGGTGCTGGCGATAATTTGCCTATCCTTCATGAAAGACCCTATGGGATCTTTATCGTCCACCAGCTAATGCTTGCAGACACGACAACCACCTTCACGTCCATCAGATCAGGGACGGCACACTTTTAAAAATGTAATTTTAGTTTTAATTTTAATAGCCTGGTAAGCAGCAATCTGATAGTTAGTTAATAGTTAGGTCCACAATCAAACCCAGACCTAACAGCTCATATATAAATGCCCTACACCTGCACATCGTGTTGGACAATCCTTCAGTGCATTGCCACATTACAGGTCTCCAGGTGAGGTATAATATATGGGGGAAATAACACAATTCCATATAATACATTTCTCTAATTTATTTTCCTTAATTTACACCCATCACCCTCTCATTGCATATGTAATATTTAGATTGCTCAGAACATGAGAAGCAATTGAAGCTAAATCAAGGACAAACACAGGTCATATCCATTTGCCCAATTCGTATCTAAATAAATCAGTATTTTCTCTTCTTACAAATCTTTTTAACTGGTGTGCTGAGACTTTTGAGCACACCAGCAAAGCCATTCTCTGATAGTTTTCTAGTTCTGAGTTGACAATTCCATGTCTGTCCATCCAGATAAAATATCCATCCCATGGCTGCTCAGAAACCTGCTTTGGAGAGGAGGTGGCACCACTAGGTCCATGAGCCCATAGAGACGCAACGTTGGTGCCCCACCAACTTTCATAAGGTGACGAGACCATCGCAACCACAAATAACAAAGGACCAAAATGCATCTTAAACACCATAGTCGCACAGCTGGAGTCTTTGTTATGAGGTGCAGACACAACTCAATTAATTGATTACAATTAAAAAAAAAAAAAAGATAAAAATAATTTATTAATTATTTTATGATTTTAAAATGTAATAATTTATTAATAAAAAAAATAAAAATGAATTAACAAATAATTTATTTTTTATTTAAATATTTTCATTTCATTTCATATTTAATTACTTTATTATTTATATTATTATTAATTTATTATTTAATTTAAATATTAATACAAAAATTATTTAACTTAACGAATCATTTAATAATTAATTAACTATTTACATCAAAATAAGGTCTGGATACACAACTACTAGAGCCAATCCACTGCTAGCAACATGTATACTAATACGCAATGAGAGTAACAATATAAACGATTATTCTTTGTCTCTATGGATGAATAAATAGCATTAATTAAATAATCTCAAAAAGAAATAGCTTTGATTGCAAAGCCCCAATCACAAGAGAGCTCATTCATGAGAATCAAGGATGTTAAGAACCACATGTTACACAGGACAATATGGAGGTGAACACATGCACACATACATATGAAAATATGAATACCCAGGTCGGTTGAATGGGAGAAGTCAGCAGCCTACCTTTTCCTCTTTCTCTTCATCATTCTCAGCTGCTTTCTCTTCATCAAACTGTTAATACATAAAAAAAATATTGTTTCTAAGTCCACATTTTGAAATGCTGATGAACAAATTCCTCAAATGAAAAAAGGGTTATTAAAGTTACGGTCAATGGACATCATCACATTGTTAATACAGAGCAGACTTGTTTTATAATCCATCATATGAACTACAAATCCCCTAATCAGAGACGAGTTATTAAAATTAGAGAAAAGATGCAATGATGACCCCATTAATTACTTATTCCAAGCATCTCAATCCATTGCAATTTATCATACACTCTCTTACCGTGTGTTCCCCACATTTCCATGTAATATTATCACCAACACCAATGGATCTTGTTTTTCCTGGTGCCCTTTTATCATAGGTTGTAAATACTTCGATGTTTTTTGTTTATCTCTTCCATGAACCTCGATCTTTGTATGAAAAAATGAAAAACTTGAGGCTTGGAAGAGGGACTTTGCGAAGATTTACTGTTATGCTCTGTTTTGACAATATAAACATTTAATATAATCCAAAGTGCATCAAATTGGAAACAAAATGAATAACCCTGCCAAATACACTTTGGCTATGATTCATTGATCAGAGGGGCCTCTGAATGAAGGTTAATGGACAAGATTGATCAACAATAGGTTTACAGAGAGAGAAAAAAGTCTCATCGAGCGAAACATCACAAAGACACCTGAATGACATGGTTAGTGAGCTCACAGGGAATGTGTCAGTCTTGGAGGGAGTCCTAGATACCATTTTTAATAGGGTCTGTGGCTTGTAGAGCTGCTACACACAACACACACACATATACACACCTGGTAGGTCCTCCTTCCACATTCTGAAACCCATCCCACGTGTGGAGACAGCAACCAACAACAGTAAGTTGCACACACGTGTGTATATATATATATATATATATGACTCCATTCCACCTTCTGAACCCGCATATGGAGCAGACTCAGATGTACCTTGGAAGCTACTTGGGAGGTTACGCGGATCTATATAGTCGCCACTTCGGGGATAGAGGTGGATACAGAGCACGGGTAAGGAGATAGTTTGGTCCATGAGACATGGTTCCTTGCTGGGGTGAAGATGGATGCTTCAGGACTGGGGAAGGCTCCGTTCAGTCTGAGATACTCACGAGTGGCGATGACTACGGCGGCGCATACACACGCACACACATACATGAATCGTGATTTATACGTACACATGCACGATTGTGATATGTACACATATTGTGCATATTATATGCACACTTGTTGACATGTGATCATACACATATTGTACGTGATATATTATACATATTATATACCACATATTACACACACACACACACACACACACACACGGACCGCTGATTGATTCATGTTCCAAATTGGATTGTTCCAAGAATTCCCAATGTCAGTTGTACTCTATTTGATGGTGGACAATCTACTTCTAGATCTGCTCAAGACCAATCAAGACTTGAGGTGCCAAGTGAAGAACACCGATTTCAAGCAGACTCAGAAAGCCTTTGCAGATGACCTGACACTGACAACAAGAAGTGTCCCCAGGTGTACTGAGATTTTATACTTGGTGGAGACATTTCTGAAGAATGAAGGCAAAATCTACAAAGTGCAGAAGCCTAGCCATGAAGAAGCTACAACCAGTTCGATTCAATAGGACTTCAACATCATATATCCTTCATGAAGAAATCTTATGTACATCCTCAAAGTGTTGATGTGCATCCTCAAAATGTTCATGCAGATCAAGCCAGGAAGCGGCCACACCCAGCCATGGTTTCCAACACTCAGGGAAATTTGTGCAACTGAGGCCTTGCACAAGAGTATAATCTTTAGGCTTGATAGATTTCCCTTGGAGGCATTTGCAGTCTGAGAAATTCTCTCTCTTCTATACCATTCAGGAAATACAACATTCATGTAATGCAAGATATAAACATTTCTGTTCAAAGAAATGAATAGAGGAAGTGATGTCAGGTATGGCATGCATAAATATATGCAGTTTAACAAATATTTGTCAATCGGTAGAGATGTTAACATGCAGTTTATGCATTCCAAGGCTTGCTTTGAAGTATACCTTTGGGTCCATAATGATAATGATGTTCCACACCCTATTTACTTCATGCATCCACTTATGAGCATATTCAATGTTCTAACCAAATTATTGACATGAACTTTAACTTGACATCTGCAACTTACACATTCCATTTAATCTTAGAGTTAGACAGTGGATTTAGCCGGGCAGAGAAGACTCAATGGTCCGCTCTTTTACCACGTTATCTTTAACTTCAAGAAAGCCAATGCAGACAATCGAGCTGGCTTTTTGTCATCATCCAAAGGACAGTGTGCTTTGAGATACAGAACACCCAAGATGGCATTGCACAATCAATGTTAGTGGTTTTTGAATTGAATCTCCCACATTTGACCTGGACTATAATTACAATTTCGCTTCGCTGGTCAAGACACCTCACACGCATGGAAGATCCTGACCGATGGAGTTTTGTACTCGTCGAATAATGATAGAAGTTTGACCTAGAGTTGACCTTTGACCTTTTGACCTCAAAAATAGTTGGTTTCCGAAATCAGTGAGGCACTATGCAAATACTGTTAAATTTTCAAGTCAGTTGGATGAAAATAGATGATTTTGGAAGTTTGACCTTGAGTTGATCTTTGACCTTTTGACCTCAAAAATAGTTGGTTTCCCAATTTAGTGAAACACTATGAAAATGCTGTTAAATTTTCAAGTCAATCGGATGAAAATTGATGATTTTCAGATGAAAATTGATGATTTTGGAAGTTTGACCTTGAGTTGACCTTTGACCTTTTGACCTCAAAAATAGTTGGTTTCCCAATGCAGTGAGGCAATATGCAAATGCTTTTCTATTTTCAATCAATCGGATGAAAATTGACGGTTTTCAGATGAAAATTCATGATTTTGGAAGTTTGACCTTGAGTTGACCTTTGACTTCAAAAAGAGTTGGTTTTCCTATTTAGAGACTCAATATGCAAATGCTGTTCAATTTCCAAGTCAATTGGATGAAAATTGATGGTTTTCCAGATGAAAATTAATGATTTTGGAAGTTTGACCTTAAGTTGACCTTTGACCTTTTGACCTCAAAAATAGTTGGTTTTCCAATTCAATGACTCAATGTACAAATGCTGTTCAATAGGCTTCTCAATTTGGACGACCTCTACAACTTGGTGAAGTTTCGTGACAATTGGTTTAGAATTGTGACCTGTAGGCCGGTGACAAACAAACATACAAGACAGAATAAAAAACGGAACCGACCAATATACTTGAAAAATCTTCGATTTTGGAAGTAACAAACAAACAGACAGACAGACACACGGACTCAAATGCAATACCCTCTCCTCTGGCGAGAGTAACAAGAAAGAGCAATCAGAGATTGCAGACCCTCACCAGGACATGTTTTAGTGGTTTTTAAGGCTTTTGTGTTAAAACAAATATGGCGGCCGAACCACCTGACCAATGATGCCATAATTCTTTTTTTCTGCACCAATTTATCCCTAGATGATGCTCTAGAAAATTCGTCTTGATCGGATGAAGTTTTGTACTTGTCGAATTATGACGTCATATGGAGGCACCTACGACATCATTAACATATGTTATTCCACTTGGAGAGTTCTTTACAATGAGCCATGTCTCAATTTTTTCTATGCAGCGTTTTCGGAGATATAGAGGTGCAAAGTTTGTCGTTTTTTCCCAAGATGGCACCTGTACCACATGACCTATGACGTCATAATTATCATAAAAAAATTATACAGGAGGTGGTGCACCGGTGGTGAAAGTTTCCTGTCAATTGGACCAACTGTCGCAGAGAAAATCATATTTATTCTGTGCAGACAAACAAACAGACAGACAGACTGACAGACAAACGGACTCAAATGCAATACCCTCTCCTCTGGCGAGGGTAACAAGGACATTCATAGACAAATAGATGAATGAACACCATGGAATAGAGCATCCAGCACCATGAGAGATGTGCTCAGATGGAAGCTCCAAGCAGTCATATTCTGTCAGACCTTACTTAGTGAGACAACATTTCAGAAAGCAAATTCATAGTTGTTCTACGCCCAAGCTGAATACCAGAGTTACCTTGAGACAAGTATGAAAAATAAAGTGCACTTCTAGTAGTCAAGTCAAATCGGAAAAATCAGTTTGATCTCGTTGTGGTTGAAAGCCAATAGCCTGGAGTTAGTCAAACCCTCGTTGCTATGGTGAGATAAATATTTTTAATTTGGAGGAGGTAAACTGAATTTTTTTTGCGGTTCAATGCAATACCTTTTGCAAGCATTAACCAGCAGCCTCTAAATCCAATTTCCTGTACAACTCTCCCAAAACAATTTCTGGCAATCAATGTCGCTGCCGTTTCTTAAGAGCAAAGCAGAGAACAAGTTTGCAACCGTGGGAAACAAAGGAAGCGAGCAATTTATGCATCAATGCCTGGTGTTCTCCTTTGTTTGGCAAGGTCATAATGATGACATTTGTGTCAAGCCCCTCCCTTAGGATGACAAGCACCAGCTGTTCCATTCAAAATGTTCTGCTGTGCGGCTTTTAATGGGGGCATTCACTGAACCACAAAAGTGTCGCGCACTGGATTACATTCCGACCACCAGACCATAAAAGATCTGTGGGTGTAGCGAGATAAAAGTGCTATGGTGATACAGCAAAGTAACCACAACACAACAGTATCTAGAGCTTTACCACAAAGCATTATGACATCATTTGTTGGGAAATGATACAGGGCCAAACCTGCGCTCACAGGGCACAGAGGCCCAAGGAAACAGGCATTGGTAACCTTGGTAGCCCTATATTTACCAATACCTGGCATAATACTTAACCGACTATCCCATTTGAGTCATTGTTCTTGTCACAATCAGGGAGCAAACAATTTCCAGTGCTTGATGACATTCATCGCTTTGTGGTTTTAGCACAGGTGCAGCGCTCTTTAAAAGTAATCCATGTCACAAAAAAATCGGAACAATGATTTCCTAATGATCCTTGGTGAACAGCAGTTTCAAGCACCACTACAGCAGTTTCATTGTAGGAATTTGTAAACTTGGGTGAAAATGACATTTCAGATGGTAGTGAGTTTGCCTCGGAGTTCTTTGTTCTTGGGATTGATTCCGTGCAGCATAGGATCTGGCTAAAAGTGGGATTTGGTGGTGGAAGCAGGGAATATTGCAACATGGAACATGTCCTTTAAAATACAGGACAATAAGATTGCTGCCCAATTGGTTTAATATAATACAAGTTCCCTTACAAGGAAATTCCAGGCAGGAGGAGGCCATTAGGCCCATCAAAGCCTGCACTGTGGTTGGTTGTCCATGCTCTATGTTTTTAAATGCCGCGCATCAAGCGACGAAGCAGCAAGTACCATTTTTGAAGTCTTTGGTATGACTCAGTCGGGATTCGAACCACCAACCTCTCAGACTCAGAGTGGATGCTCTGGTCTACCCATTACACCACCCAGTGTCTGGGCAACCAGGGATCTCTTGTTTGTACTCACTTCTGGATGTTAAACCTTGCAGACACAAGGACAAAGACTTTGCCTTGATGCCCTTGCCAACCTCTTTACTAAATTACTTGAGTGGCATGAGCAAATGGCTGACCACTTTACCCAATTAGGATCCATTTTGTTCTTCAATTGCCATGGTGTCCCCTGAGACTCCATGAATGGTGATCCTATGATGGGAGATCAGATGAGGTGTTTAAATGTTTATTGAACCATTTAAACACTTAACCAATAAAATACAGGCCTCTCTGTAAGACACAAAAAGCACTTGAGATATTGTAAATAATGTTGGTCCATACCTTGCATGCAATGGAAGGCCAACAACAACTAGAGAGTTCACAGAACATGTTACCCCACACAGTGTTCAGGTTTATATTTCAATTTTAATAAAAGAATCATTTTAAGGATTGTTAAAATTTTTTTGGAAGTTTAGCACAACTGAAGCAGGCTTATACATCACCCTATTTAACATGTCCAAATACTGCTAAATGGAAGAGTTTTGAAAGTGCGATTTATATTCTACGGTGTTCAAGTATATAATTCAATTTAAAAAAGAACCGTTGCAAAAGTTTAAAATACAGTAAATTAATTCTGGAATTTACCACCGTTGACGCAGTGCCTTATACACCACCTTATTTAACACGTTACATTAGTTATTCATGCTTTTTGTTTATGTCTTTTATGACGTCCTTAAAAAGCAGTTAGTTTCCTGTTTGAAATGATTTTAAATTTTGTTGCCAAGACAAGCAGACAGAATAAAAAACATTATCTCACTCCTCTCTGAGCATGTGTGATTGGGACAAATTCAGATAAAAAGTACTTTGAAACGGCAGGTTTGCTTTCAGATTAATGTTCCGATTTGCGTTCAAAATATAACATTCAATTTAAATAAGTTGTTTCTCAATCATAAACTGACATATGTGGACAGACATTAACCAATTGCTTAACCCTGCTCCTCGCTCCATGCGCGAGGGATAATAAAGACTCTATATTGTATCTCTATAATAATCTCTTGTAATAAAACTGTTGGAGTTTGCTCTGCTAGCAGTTTGTATCAGCTGGACGTTTCCAAGTTTAATTTAAAGTTAATTGCATCAGCACTCAATTTGGCACGTTGCAACAGATAGTAAATTATTCATTCATAAATATCCCACTGCTTATCTTCAAAGATATACAAAGGTACTGGCTGCGTTTGCAAAAAATTGCTCTGCTCAGCACTGCTCGTAATAATAGATCTCCACAGGAATAAGGGACTTTTGAAATGATGTTTGAATGATAAATGAGGCTTTTGAGCATGCGGTTTGTGTGTGCGTGTGTGGATGAACGTGTGTGTGTGTGTTTACACTGATTCAGGTCTGATTGGCAGGCACTTTTAACTGGCCATTGTTAGCGTGAAATCTGTGATTCAAATAATCTTTTAAACATGTTATTCAGCATTGTGACGATTAGTGGTGATTTCCAAATGGTTAACCATAAATGTTCTGTTTCAGAATGCAAATCAGACTCATGGAAATACGAGAAAGGCCCATGGATAAGGGGAGTCGGTTCCTATCATTTCCTGTTAATACAATTGGCGAGCAGAGGTCGTGGTTAAATTGGTTAGCGGAGGCCGTGGTTATAACACACACACACACACACACACACATACACACACACACACACACACACACACACACACACACACACACACACACACACACACACACACACACACACACAAACAACATGAAGACCGAGACCTGGGAGGGCTCCGTTCCACCTTCCGAAACCGGCACATGGACATGACAACCAACAATACACACAAATTGATGCTTCTCCTTTCACCAATATATGCAAAAACTAGTAACATTTATTTGGTGGCCCAGGATCCAAACAAAAAATATATATCTTTATGACATTCACAACCCATACAAGTCCTTCTCCAACGCCCTCCTAATTTCTCTCCCAAACATGATTAATAGTAAATATCATCATTTTGAACTTAACCTGTGCATCAACAAGCCCCATAAATGATCATCCATCAGTGCCACAAAGCACAAAAGTTTGGGTGGAACGACCATCTACAAACCTTCGTCCTTTCACGGGTCCACATGGTTGGGAGTTTTTGCAGTACGGGATGCAAGATATCAACTTTTTGGACGAGTTAATCAGGAAGTTCTCCAACTGTTTCATTGTGCAGAGGCACTCCCCTTTCTCGCAGGTATGTTTACAAGTATTTTCTGCTTCTTTAAAAGTTTTGTTAGTCATTTCATTGTACAATTCTTATCTGGCAGCCATGAAATATGTCCATGCCATCCCCATTGACTTCACTACATGGGGTTTCTGCACTTGTTCACCTAGCAATCTGGGGCAGATTACATCATTTCAAAAGTGCTGCATTACCATGGACCACCACCCAAATGGGGCAGTATGCAATGGTCACATAGATTTTGCAATAACAATATTCCTGTACAGATGCAGCATCGTGATAGTTCATTGCCTAATTAGGAGAACAGGTTTTAATATATGTGACAGGGGATCAAATAAATAAGTAAATTTACATGTCGTTACAAAAATGAAAATAGATAATAATAATAATAACAGTAATAATTTTTAATTATCCAGCCAAATTATATCAACTCTTCTCCAACCACCTCCCCTGCCCCTTCTCAAACCCACAAACAACTCTGGCTGCTATCAGCATGGTGTCAACAAATAAAACAAGAAAGATATCATGCAGAGCACGATACTTGCAAAATCCACCCCCCTCCAAAAGAAAGTTGCCATGGGTACATCAAATTTTCCATTTCATTAAGATTAAAATTGACGATCTTAAAGCTCGGGTCAATCAGATTAAAATTGATGATTTTTCAGATGAAAATTGATATTAGAAGTTTGACTTTGAGTTGACCTTTGACCTCTTGAACTCAAAAATAGTTGTTTTCCTAATTCAGTGATGCGCTATGTAATTGCTGTTTAATTTTCAAGTTAATAGGATGAAAAAAAGATGATTTTTCAGATGGAAATTGATGATTTTGTAAGTTTGACCTTGAGTTGACCTTTGACCATTTGACTTCAAAAATAGTTGTTTTCGCAATTTAGTGACTCAATATGCAAATGCTGTTCAATTTTCAAGTCAATGAAATGAAAAATAACAATTTTAGAAATATGACCTCAAGATGACCTTTGACCTCAAAATCAATAGTGATCCACCAAATGATCAAGTTCAAGTATAACTGCAGAAATATAATAAACTGTGGAATGATTTGCCAGAAGTTTGGCACATCTGTTCTATTCCTTCCGTCATACAGAATTCCCACATACAGCATACACATTTGTGATTACACACTTTAAATTGCTAACATCAATGGAAGAAGAAATAAAATCAAACTTCCTCTATTCAAAACATCATCAAGATGCAGTTACACAAAATGGTGGGCAACCCCAGGCTTATAACGAGTGACCTTATGTGTACGTGAAACACATGACGAACGCAAATGCCTTACAAGTTCCAAGTTATACCAACAGTACCAGAACAATAATAGTTATGTGATTACTTGGTCGTTATAGATACGTTTTCTCACTTTTGGTTTTATGGTGTTGTTTATTATGGGTGGCTACATTTAGTTCTGCAGATAACTAACATAGGTACCATGATCCCAATGTTGTTCACAAACATACCTATATGCCCCCATTGTCCCTTATACATTCCCTTCTTACAAATCATTACATCAGATTCTTCAGTGTCATCATCGTCGTAATCGTCAAGAATTTCTCCAGTGAAGTAGAGGACAGCACGAGGAATGAGTCGCTCTCGAAACAACTGCCCCATCTCAAAATCTGTCGCCAGCAATGTCGCTTCTTCTTCATCCTGCATTGGTGGCGGCACACTGAAATTTATTGGAGTTCAACATGATGCTCAGATACTCCAACTAGCAGTTTGTTCTCCACCACACATATTTTACAAAATTATTGTGAATGAATTAACATCTATATTATGCTCTCTTTAATCCCCCTCACTAAGAGGAGCTGGTGTATTTTGGGAGAAATTTACAGGAGGAACAGAGAGTGAAGAAAGCATTTAATTGTCTGCGAAACAAGGAAAAAAATGGTCTGTGATCGTTCAATTTTCAATGCACCTCTTTCATTCCAAACTCACCAGGTCATCAGCCATCACCAACGGTTCTGCGGGTAAAATTGAACAAATGCACAATTACAAGAAGTCCAGTACACTCGTCTGAAATGGCTCTATAGCTCACAATTCTTTACTGTTATGGTTGCACAATCAACTTAGTTACTCAGTAGCTAAGAAAAGACAAGTCCACAAAATTTTTGAGGCACCAGGAAGATACAGAAATAAATAAATCAATTACAGGCCCATACTCTTTAGGGAAGTCCAACTAGTTGAGAAATGCATCTAAGCTCGGACCAATTTGGGATGGGTCGACTTATATTTGACACAAGGTGCAGGAATTAGGAATTTGTTCAGGGGGTCTGTGATAGTTCGCCTCCTATTCGCGAAAGCCCCCGTGGGGTCTATAACGTACACCAACGACCAGTGCTGGCAGACGTGTCCTTGAGTTTAACGTCCATCCGATGGACGGAGCACACATTGATGCCTCTCCTTACCTGTGACGCACCAGGATGACAGTTTATAGATTGGCCATGATTCAAACCCAGCTAGCTACATAGCTCAGAGGCATGTGTGCATACCTGTAGGATATCCTGCCCAGATCAAAGTAAAAAGAGTCGGCAGATTGATAGTTTCAGGTTTCTGTCGTCATCGACTCTGCAGTTTGCAGTTGGCAGAATTCATGATAACCACAATGGCAAGAACCTCAGAATGGAAAGTGCAAAGCAAAACCAAAAGCACAACCAAGTCGAGTGGAAAAGCACAGAATAACCTAATTAGAACATAGGACATATAAAAGCTGACCATGTGGGGGGTTGAAGAAAGAGAAAAAGGATCCTGCGGACGAAGACCGTGTCGCGCGGCGTGTGGCACTGCTGCTTCGATGATTCTGCGAGTGTTCCTGCACAGTGTGTGCTGTTACATCCCGGCCTTCTCGCCAATTTATGGGGCACCTGGTGCATAGATCCGAAAGTGAGGTATCAAAAGTTACAAGGCAGGAATAAATGCAATTCATTCAATTTTTGTCAAAAACAAAACAAAACAAAAGACAATCCTGTTGCTTGGAGGTGTTACACAATTAATGCCTTTTTGAGTTTTTACCACCGATTGAACTATCAATGTACAGTGCGTGTACATTTGGAAGTTGAAATATGCCTATTATTTGGCTTAATATCCAGCGTCAACTACCATTCATTCATTTACGCCGTGATATACAGAGCGTTGGTTCCCCCAATAGTCCGGCAGCTAAGCTAAATATAGCATAACAATTGTGCATTTTGTGATACAAGCACCAAATTTGGCACACTAGTAGACTATCATATTATGAAAAGATCTGGATATTGGGCTATCTCAAATTCAGAGATTTGATTTTTGCAAGATTTGCAGATTTTGTAGATTTGCAAGCTGAGATTGCAACGCCAGGGACGGCCGACTCCTTCCTGCGAGCTGCCCACGTCACCCGCACAAGAAGAGCTCGTCAAATCACTGCAGCGGCACTGCACATCCTGCAACACCGTGCGTATGAACGCCACTGTATGACATATGTTGATGATGCAGAAGACCTGCCTGAGTTCGAAGACTGGTGTCACCAGAGAGGAGAAGACATTCCCAACTTTCAGTACTGGGCAACTGTGCTGGAACTAGAGATGTTGGTACTGGTCTACGTGAGTAGTGTAATAATGTTGCTTCTGGGACACCTCCGTTTAACATGTGAAATCCCTATCTAATGTCATTTACCCCCTTGTCTTTTTCAAAAATCATAAACACCTCTATTTCTCCCACCCTCATCTTTATGAACCTTTTGTCTGTAGTACCTATCCTTAATGTTGTTCATTAGACCACTCAAACACTACAAATATTTGTTTTCTCTTATAGACCTATCATCCTTCTTCTACATATCATCTGGCAGATTAATCTTTGACCCACTCAAACATTGACCCATTCACTTCCATATTAATTCTTTCCCTCCCTCATTGCCCCTAAACACCTATATTTCTCTCACCCTGTTCTTTACGAACCTTCTAACCTTTTGACATGTTATCCTTATTCATTAGACCACTTAAACACCTGTGATCCTTCTGACCTCATGGACCTTTTAACCTTTTACTCTTAATATCATCTGGTGAATATAACCCACTCAAACAACGACCCTACAAATATTTGTTTATGCGTGGGAAATAATTTAATTCTCCTACAACTCTCTTCACCATCTAATATATTAACAAAAAATATGTTTGAGTTTGGTTCTTTATTAAGATATTTTAACTGAGCTAAGATAAAATGGTAAACCTCCCTCAATGTTCTTGCTTGAGCGCCTCCAGTGCCACATACCATTTTTAAATTAAAGTATATATTTTCCTGACAACCATCAAAGTTTTCCGTCCACTCAAAAATATTTCCATCTTTTTTACCCAATTCACCGGTATTTAAATTAATTCTCTTATTTGTTTTGTGAACTTTTTTACCAGTTGCCTTTTCAATTATACCTATTTGATATTTTTCACATTCATTATGTTTTCCATTTATATACCAAGGTTGATTACACCTCCACTCTTTAGTCTGGTTGATACTTGGTTCTATCATTTATATAATAGTAAAAAAGGCGGCGGTAGCCCGTTAAAATCCCCAACCCCCCCCCCCCCCCCCTTTTTAACTTATCACTTATATATATCTTATCACTTATATATATCTTATCACTTATGTATATCTTATCACTTATATATATATCTTATCACTTATCACTTATATAACCATAAGGGAGACTATCAATTCCATTTTCTAAAATAAACCTCTTATCATCAAAAGCCCCCAATGCTTTCTTATTTATCTCTTCTGAATATAATTGATGTTTATAACTTCTTATTCCATTAATCTTTCTAAACTCTTCTTTCTTTGTTGTTAAACAGTTATAATAATCCTTAAAGTTTATTGTTTCTTTAATAACATTTTTCTTTACACCTTTTAACTTCTTATCAGTCTTTTCAACGTTATTCACAATGTATTTATAAGCATAAGCCTTTGACCTCAATCCCACAAATTCACTCATAACATTTCCTCCTAATTCATCCTTGAACTTTCCAATCACCTTTTTATTTTTAGAAGAGAACAACTCACTCTCTGGACTGTAATTACTCGTGTCATAGATATTAATGTCTCTTTTCATGTCTGAATAAACATCGTTGGTATTAATTTTCAAAATAAAACTATCTGTATCCATATAAAGTAGATTAACATCATTTTGATATTTCTTCCTCAAGTTATTATAAAAGTAATCATACATTAATGACTTTGATAAATCAAGAATTGTTGTTCCAATATAAATAGGTTTGTTCATTTCAATACTCTCTTTAATCAAATGGATCGCACAAAAGTTCTCAGTAAAGACCTCAGCTCGAGTAAAACTCGGTCTATTAATTAATTTTGATGCTTGTTCCCAAGATGTTGATAGTCTGATATTTTGTCTTTTCCTCACATTCTCCATAGTCTTACCAAAGACCGCATTATTCATCAATTTATAAAAGTCTTTCTCAAAATCTGTTTTTGACTCTGTTCTTCTTTGTGTATTAAAATCAATGTACCCCTTTAACCAATGACTTTGATTGAACTTTAGAACCCTATGGATCTTCTCTACTCTTAGACCTTTTGATAAATATTGTCGCAAATTTCTTTGGTGTAGAACATAATTTTTCTTGTTATATAATGTAGTAAGTAATTTTTCTGTTGATTCACCTATATCAAACGATCGTTGATAATCACTCAACCATTCTTTCTTTGGACTTGCTTTCTCACAAGCAAATGGGAGATCTTTGTGTAGGTTATGGAGTTCCTCTGGATATTTTAAATCAATTTCAAAATAATAACCAACTTTTTCTTCATCCAATTCTTTTTGTGTAGAGATACATACATCTTGTAAAACGTTTTTGTAGTCTTTTTCCTTTACCCATCTAAGTTTTCCATAAGGAAGAGCCTGAGACATTGCCCAGCCATACAGGTTGTTCGCGTCATAGTACATCAAGTAAGAACTCTCTTTCGTTGGATCATAATTTGGAAGATATTTGTTATTTGCTTTTGCGTATCTACTCGAGCAGACTTGTGAAATTCCACCTCTTTTTGCCTTTTCAATCATCAAAAGCATATCAACATCGGTTATCAAATCCAAATCTTGTTTTGTCATTTTCAACATCGCACTCCAGGCCAATCCAGGTGCTGTGTAGTAGTGAGCAGGATCCAATCCATATCCAGTGCGACAAACAGATCTAAAGGCTTCAAATACATCGGCCAATAAAAGCACATCAGTTTTGAGATACAAATCGTGATACTCGCCAAGATTCTTGATGTTATATTTTTCCCAAACATTTTGTGCGTGTACATAATCTTTATCAGATATATGACTATTATTTAATTTGTTATAGAAATTTTCTTTTGAAGGAAGTTGTGTTTCATTGAATCTCTCAAATGAGTCCATATAGTCATAGGGGTAAATTCCCTTTTGTGTTAGAAAATCTTTATCTAAAAAATACTCTGAAAGACATGGAAACTCTTTTAGATTTTGAACCAAGTTAACCAATGGACTTGCCATGAATTTAAATGTATCAAGAAATCTGATATGAGTAATAGGAGATGTGTGAATTGTTTTTGTGAATGAAATGTATTTCTGATCCGTGTTTGGAATTGCTGAGATACTTCCAGAAGTCTTTGAGAGTTCCTTGATAAATAGATGTGTATCATAATGAGCGTTGTTATGAAGAAAGACAGGAATGAAAGAGGGGAGTTGATAATTAATATTACAACTTTGATGAGCCGGACCTCTATATTTACCAGTGAGATGACAATGGTCTCTAACCTTTAGACCTTTACCAATTTTCTCCTCACAAATATGACAGACATTGTTTTTTATAAATTCCCTTTTTTCTTTACTTGTTAAGGACATTGGTTTATTGGTTTCTCTCATTATCTTGGTTAATCGAACACAGTCTTTTTCTAGTCGTTTCACAAACTCCTCTGGGGTATTTGAGCCTCTATACATCTCTAACTTGTTATATTTATCACCAACGGATGATTTGATATAATAACAAAAACCACAAGGAGTATGTTTTTGATATTTATTTGTGTATGATTCTTTTGGATCTTGAGAAGCAGTATCAATTTTTTCTAAAATACTTTCAAAATCAGCATATATAACAAATGGATGTTTGATCTTTTTATTTTCATCTTTGAATGTGATCTTTGAGCCTTCTTTGGGCATATTGATTACCGTTGATTTATGTTCGCCACAATAATTTGAATGTTTATCTAATCTTTCTTGTGAATTGAAGAAGTTAAGACAACGCAAACAAATATATATTTTATTTGTTCTCTTACAGACTTGTGGTTTTATTAATTTAGCAATATCTTTGATGTATGTATAATGTGAATTTTCGTCTGAATTAAAATATAGAAGATTAATATGAGTTTGTTTACAATTGTCAGAAAGCTTTAAAACCTGAATGTTGTTTGTTTCTGTTAGACCATAAACATTAACTGATAAATTATTCATCTTTTCAAATTTAGGAATATCATTTAAAGTCACCGGAAACTTTAGATCTTTCGTATTTAATGTATTCTCATATTTTTTATAATGAGATACTCTTTCATCATGAAAATGTGGAGGATGTAAGTGTGCTAAAATAGACCAGAGAAAACATTTATTGTCTTTATTTTTGATATTGATAACTGCTTTTCTATTTTTGATAACACTGGGTAAATCAATGTAAGAAGAAGCTTTTAGAGGATCTGATTTAAGAATATGAATGTCTATGTAAATAATTTTTCCTATATTGAATCCACTTCCTACGATTGAATTATCCACATCTTGCTCTTGTTTAATAAGTTCATCATAGACTCCTGATGTTTTAAAATCTTGATATGAAGATATAAAGTGTGGCTCAGTTCTCATGTATGGTGCATCTATAACTCCTTCATCCTTTGTCATTTCTAATTTTACTCCCATATAAAATTTAAGTGGTTTCATTTCCTTTAGTGTTTTTTCAATCAACGTTTGAACAGCAGGTTTAACTATTTCTACAGCATCAACTATAGACTCTGGTTCAGGAGGTTTGAAGTTAAAGACTCTTATTTTAATATGTCCTTTGAATGCTCCATCAGAGTTTTTAGTTGTGATAAAATTTGATAAATGTAGATTTGTTTTAAGATGTATTTTGAAGCCTTTCTTGAGGATATTTTTATTACATGTAGAACAGTGTTTTGTTTCAGGTGGAAGAGGGGAAAGTTTGTTTAAAATGTTGTATGTATGTTTTGCGGTGAGAATATGTTGTTTATAATATTTTACTTCCTTCTCGCAAGTATCACAATAAACCATATTTATAGCGTGAGAAAACGTGGTGTTTTATATATATCACTGTGCTTAAAATAAAACACTTTTGAGCTTTACAGCTCCGTTTTATATATATCGCTGTGCTTAAACTAAAACACTTTTTCACTCAGAATCATCTAAGTCATAACTATCACATGAATACTCAGAATCATACTCAGTCATCAATAAAGCTACTCTCATAACTATCATTTGAGCACAAACTATTAGTATCATAACTATCATCTGTGTTCAATGAAATACTATCATCACCATCGTCCAAGTTCAATGAAATACTATCATCACTATCGTCTGAGTTCAATGAAATAGTAAAATCTTCACTGCTGTATTGACTCATATTTAATTAGCAAGAAAAATATTCCCATCAATATCTATATACTTTCTTTCATTAACAGATTCAATCTCTACAATTTTTATATCAAAAGTTATCTTTAAATAATCTCTAACTATCATAGAACGAAATGACATTTCACCAGAAATATTAACATCATTCATTTTACTTAGATCTACACCCTTTGGATTATTAAAGAAAATACAAATGTCTCCTCTAGAATTATTAATGGTCTTATCATTCTTTTTCAAAGTATCGTGGTCAATCACTTTTTCAAGCTTTGAATAAATTGCCAGGAGTAGAGGAGAAACTTTTGTTAGATTTACTTTAATGGATGTCTTTCCAGGTATAGTTAGAGCTCTTCCTTTAAATGAAATAGAGGGGCTCATGTTATTTTCCATAACTGGTTTTACCCAAAAATTTCCATATTTATCTTTGTTCAATTTAACATCTTTGACATATTTTTCTATATCTTCCACCGAAGTAGAGATTGATTGAAATTTGTCTTTTGTGCTTTGAAACATTGTATTTATTAATGAATAAACTTGCGTTTAGTTTAAGTAAAAATTTACCACATAAATATGATAAGTTCTGAAGGATATTTAGAATTTCCAGACTCTCCATATGATAAATTAGAGAATTGTCCGGCTTGTGATAGAGTGGGGCTTAATGATGAGGATTCATATAAACAATGTATTTTCTGTGATTTAATTTTAATTAATGATAATAAGAAATATAAAAAAATATACAACTCTTTTAAATTAGAACCAAAAATGAATTACTTTACAAGATTAATAAGAGAGATGAATGTTAAGTATTGTGATGATAATACACCATTTCTTTCAAGGGAAGAGACTAATTGTATTGAGGAAATGTATAAGGGTTTAATGATATTTATTATTCAAAATAATTTTAATGGAAATGTTAATACAAGATACTATATAAATAAAATAATGGATTATTTTGAAATTAAACCCGAACTCAGGATAAAATATAGAGTTTCTCAAATAGCTCAAAAAAAGTTGGATAACTTGTTTTCCAAATATATAAATGAATGATTTTTTACCCGTTTGGGAAAATAAGATAAAATTTAATAACCATAAAAACATTCCAAATTCATTGAGATGTCTAATAGTTGGTTCAAGCGGATGTGGAAAAACCTGTTTACTTTTAAAGATGCTCCTTGGTTCTAATTTTTTAGATTATGATAATTTAATAATTTTTACAAAGTCAAGTTTTCAACCCGAGTATCAACTACTCTCACAGGGTTTTAATGCGGGTCTTAAAAAGGAAGACATTATCGGTTTATTTAAACTTCAAAACAAACTAAATGATTATAATATTGATGATATAATACAATTATTTTGTGATACACAGAAATCAAAATCGAAACCCATAACTTGTATTCTCAGTGATAATACGGATGATATACCTTCACCTCAAGATTTAGATAAATCAAAAAAGAACCTTGTCATCTTTGATGATTGTGTTAATGAGAGAAACCAAACAGTAATGGATAGCTACTATACAAGAGGGAGACATTCTTCTTGTAATTGTATATATCTTAGTCAATCATATTTTCAACTCCCTCGACGCTCAATAAGAAACAATGCCAATACTTTTATTTTATTTAAGTTAAATTCAATAGATGTAAATAATTTTTGGAGAGATAATTGCTCTACGTTATGTAGTAAAAAAGAATTTGAAAATTATATGAAACACACGATTGGAAAATATAAATATATTGTTGTGAAACAAGATGAGATACTAAATGATATTTTTCAATAAATAAATACAGAAAATGAATACTGAAGAAAGAGAAAGAAAGTTTAAGGAACATCAACAATTAGTTTCAAAAGTTGTTAAACAACAGGAAGAGATAAAGAAGAAACGGAGACAGAAACTAACTGGTGAAGAAGCCTTTGAAAGAAAACAAGAGAAATTCTTTAAACCACTTTTGAAAACTCAACACCCTACAGTTCCCACGGTAGAATTTACTCCGAAAAAACTTCAAATGCTCAAAGATTTTAGTCAGATAACAAAACAAGAACTTGGTGAATTAGAATATGATGACGAGGGATTATTTCGGAAACTTGAGCAGGTAAATCAACCCCCTAATTATGTTGTGGAAGCTCTTCAAAACAATGAATATTCTGCGGGTTCAAAAACCAGAGCAGGTCTCATTCCAACAGAAGAACCAGCAGTGTTTCATCTTGTGGAAGAAAAGGTATTGATATTTAATGATGAATTGATGTTCTTGAGTTCTACTCAACCAAATGTTAAATTAACTCCAAGATTAATGTTTCTTCTAACAAACCCCGGATTCAGCGGTTCAAAATATTTTGAGGAACCACTTGATATGGAAAGAGAGGAAGATAGGGTATATATTGAGTTGTTAAATACACTTGATTATGGAGTTTCTGTTGCTGGTAAAAGTAAGAAGAATGAGAAGGAGAAACATATTATTGATGCTTTAAGTAAGCTTGGTTCGGGTGTTAGTTTTCTTCCAAATGACCCATCACAATTAGTTAATAGGCTATTATTGTTATTAGGTAGTAAGAAGGCTGGAAACAACAATTGTTTTAATGAATCCTCAGCCATTTTAGATCAGTTGATGAACATGAAAATAATTAATAAATGTCAATACAAAGATATTTTATTAGATATTAAATAAGATGAGAAGCACAATTCTTAGTTTTAATTTCACAACGAGCGATTACACAGCTTCATTCCCTTACCCACTACAACTTGACCCCCTTACCTCATATGAGGCATCTTTGTTGTCAATGGAAACTTACAATACCCTTTTTAATATCACAGAGAAAAACAACAAGTTTAGTTATAATCCAGGCACTGCCTACAAAACTATAACTGTTTCACCTGGAGCTTACGAGATTTCTCAAATATCTTCAGAAGTCTCTCGCCTTATGAAAGAAAAAGGTGATGAACCAAAAAATATTGTAATAGATATTCAAACACACACTTCAAAATCAACTATTAAACTGAAAAATAATTATAAAGTTGATTTCACGATTGAAAATTCGTTCAGAGAGCTATTGGGTTTCTCTTCAAAAAAGATTGAAAATAACGGGACGTTTTACAGTGATAATGTTATCCAAATATCCTCCGGTATAAATTCAGTATTAATTCATTGTGATTTGATTGATGGTGCTTATAACGATGGAATAAGAACAAATACAATATTTTCATTCAGTGCATACTCAACCCCGATTGGTTATAAATTTAATATGGAACCAAAAAATCTTGTCTATTTACCTGTGTCAGGAAAAACCATATACAGAGTAAATTTTAGGATAACCGACCAAGATAATCGTATGATATCCTTTAATGATGAAATTATATCCATCAGAATTCACCTACGTGAAGTTTTTCAATAAATAAATAATGGTTATTGTAAGAAAACACGAGTTGGGAAAATATAAAATAATTACAGGGGAGGGCATGTTCCTTTCACCAGACTATACAAGGTATGTGGGTAAAGGATACTATAAACCTAAGAGACAACGGGGTGTGGGTCATCAATTTCGAAATAAAGGAGATGGGATAATTGATACTCTAATGGGTATTGGTTCAACCATTCTTAAACATAAAGACCTAATTGGTTCAACTGCTTCTCTCATGGGAAATGTAGCAGGTGTTGTAAAGAGTATAAAAGATGCTCAAAAGGAGTCCCATAAATTACAAACAATCAAAGAAATTAAAAAAGGTAAAACTCAACTATCTTCACAAGAACGACAAAAAATCATAAAAATACTTGGGTCAGGGTTTCAACAATTTTAATACTATATAAATACAAGTATGGAAGCGATTGATAGTATCTATGATTTGGATGATACGATTATCATTTCAAACTCTACTAAAAAGGAAGACTATTTTAAGGTAAATGCTATTACAGGAACCGACTGGAATTCAAACGGAACAAAAAGTTTTGAAATAAATAATCAACAAACTTACTTGAATATAGCTGATAGTTTCTTGCTGTGTAAATTTAAATTCACTAAGGCTGCGAATAATACTAATGCTACACTCGTAAATGATTTCTTCTGGAAAATGTTTGACAGTGTTCGCCTGTATATTGGAACACAAGAGGTTGAAGCGGTTGATTATGTCTCTGCTACATCTGAAATGATGAAATTTACACTATATTCGTTTGGTGATAGAATGGGTAAGGGAGCTGTTGAAGGCTTTATTCCTGATATGTCAACGGGAACAAACACAGACCCTGGTTATAGTCAAAGGAAGTCAATGTATAATGATGACGCAAAAGCTGAGAATAGTTTTACCGTAGCAGTACCTCTTAAAGGTATATTTGGATTTTGTGATTATGATAAAGTTTTGTATGGTCTTAAAATTAGATTTCAACTACAAAGGAATGATAATGTAAATAGATTGCTTTTTGGGGCTGAAAATGCTTTTGGCGACAATAATAAATTTGTTATTAATGATTTGTGTTGGTATATCAATGAATATACTCCTAATCTTAAAACGGAGGAGATGTTAAATAGAAGACTTAACTCAAAGAAACCGCTAAATGTATCATACCTTAAAAGAAGATGTCAACACGTTAAACTGGAACACACTACCTACACTTGGAATTTGGGTGTTCTTGAAGGAAAGCCACGATACCTATGGCTCATTTTTAAAAAACCAGATGGAGAGGAGGGTACTAATAAGAATAATGCGCTGAGTGATAATGCTAAGGTGAAACAACTTCGGGTTTCTCTTGATGGCACATTTTATCCGCGAGATAGATTGGAAATTGATTGGGAAAAAAATGATTATGCGGAAGCCTACAAGTCCTACCAAAAAGTGTGTGAAAGTAATGGTAATAATGATCCTATTTTGGATATGGTTGCATTTAAAGGTTTATATACAATCTACGCAATTGACCTGAGTTCTCAAAAGGAAACTATAAAGTCTAATCGAGTGGATACTTCTCTATACATTGAAAGAGGGGAGAATGAAGAAGTTGATGCTTATTGTTTGCTTTTGGAGGAAACAGAATTACAGATTAATACAGATAATGGTGTTATGATTAATATCACATAGGTTTTTTCTCATAAATAAATGGTAGGGGTATATGTTAATCAAATCAATCTTAATAAATTAACATCTTGTATTCAAAATCAAAAGCCTTGTATTATTAATGTTAATACAATTCAAAGAAAAGGAGCTGTAAGAATTGATGTTTTACTCACACACACACAAGTAAAAACACTAAATGATGTTGGATCACTTAAAATTAAAATGACGAAACCTATGTTAAAGAAATATTCAATAGACGAGTCAAGAGGAGGATTTCTCCCGTTTCTAATTCCTTTATTTGCTGGTTTAAGTGCGGCGGGAGCATTGACTGGTGGTATTTCAGCAGCGGTAAAAACTGCTAACGAAAGGAAGGCACAACTAAAAGCTCAAAAAGAATTGGAAAGACATAACAAGGAGTTGGAGAAACAAATTAGTGGAAGTGGTGTAATTGTAGATTTTGCTCAAAAACTTGAAAGTCTACCTGATAAAGCTAGATTGTTGGTTGGTGATATGCTTTCCTCTATCGCTCAAGCGGGTGTTAAACTAACTAAACGGGGTAATGGATTGTATCTTTCTCATAAATAAATGGATAAATGGTTTAAACAATTTGGAAAGAATACAACGTCAAATATAGAACTAGCCAAGTATTGTAAAACACTAAAAATTGATAATGTGGTAATCTGTATGAGAGATGAATTAATACATATAAATAAGAATACAAAGAATATTATTATGAATTTAGACACACAGAATGGTTCTCATTGGGTTTGTATTCATAATAGTCAGGATAAATATTATTTTGATAGTTATGGTATGCCACCACCTGTTGAAGTAATACAATTCTTACAGAATGGTGTTTATCAAACATTTCAAGTTCAAGAAATTAATTCTAAATGTTGTGGTCAATTATGTTTATATGTATTATTTCAACTCAACAATAATGAAAATTTTTATGATATCATTTTTAATCTAATATAAATGACTTATGTTGGAAAAGATGGTTCTATCTTTGGAAAATCCTCTCAGGATATTGATTTATCAAATTATTATACAAAGGCACAGGCTGAACGACAAAAATATAGTGTAAGTAAAAATATTAATATGAAGAATACTTATAAATTAATCAATTATCCAAACCCTACAGATGCGAATGACTTAATTAGATTAAGTGATTTATCACAATATATATTTTTAAAGAAAACAGCACGTTTTGTGAAAGAAGTAAAATTTACAACCACAACACCTGGTTATACTGACCATACACCTTTCCTCATTGAATTTAACTACCTGCTTACAATTGAATTTTATAAAGAAGGACATTTAGTTAATATGCGAATTAATAAATGGGGGTATGATATGCCTGATTTAGGGTATAATTGGTCTTTTTCAATAAACATAGAAGACCTACATGATTTAAATCAGTCTCGTAAAGAAGAATATTATCCACTTGGTGAGGATAAGGATTTATGTGGAAGTACAATTAGTAAACAACAAATACGTGATTTTAAGAAAAGAAAAATATATGATAGTATAGCGATGGTTCGCATGACAAAGAAGGAAGGTAATGAGATAAGGATAGAAAGCCGAGGAATACAAACCGATTTGGTAGTGGGAAGATGGGGTGGTATTACCTGTCATAATATTAATCTCACATATATTTCTGATACATAAATGGCAGGAAGAAGACTACAAGAGAATTATAATTTTTGTATTCAAGGATACCTACAAGAAAAGGGTGCTCGGTATTACATACCTTATGATTTGGAGCATATACATGGGAATTTTGTCATTAAAAACTGGCCTTATACTGATATTGTTAAACCCACAAATAGAGACTTGTTTAAAATATTAAATAAAAATGAACTTCTCAAAGTTATGAAATATAAAACTCTTTTAGAAATCGTCAACAAATCTTATTGGTATCCTATTATGAGAAAAATAATTATAGATACAAGAATATCTCAAAATCCAGATGAGTATATGTATAATATTCTTTGGGGTTCAAACTCAAGGGTAGCAAGGGATGAGGAAGGAGTTGAAGAAGAGAAGGAGCAAAGAGAGAAAAAGGAGAAGGAGGAAAGGGAGAGGGAGGAGAAGGAGGAGAGGGAGAAAAAGGAGGAGAAGGAGGAGAGGGAGAAAAATGAGAAGGAGGAAAGGGAGAAAAGGGAGAAGGAGGAAAGGGAGAAAAGGGAGAAAAAGGAGAAGGAGGAGAGGGAGAAAATGGAGGAGGAGGAGAGGGAGCAAAGAGAGAGGGAGGAAAAATATAAAAAGATGGAAATCATTGAGATTCATAAAAGATTGAGTGTATTAAAGCAAATAAATCAATCTCAACGCACCGAAGAGGAAATTAAAGAATTAACAACTCTTATGAAGATAATGGTTTCAAAAATAAGAACGTCAATGTCTTCAATTTCAGGGAGGAGATTTAAACGAGAAAGTGGTGAAGAAGAAGAAGAAGAAGAAGGAAAAGATTATGTGATTGATGATGTTGGTGTCATTGACTTTAGTTAGTTTTTATTTGTAAATAAATGGAGGAGAGAGTGAAGGCATTCCTTAGGATTCTTTATGTTTTAAAAATAAAGATTGAAATGTATATGTTGAAAACCAAAAAGGTTTTGATACTCTGTCGGAATTTTTCTGATAAATAAATATGAGTTATTGTCTCAAATGTAAAAAGAAAACTAAATCTAAAAATATCTCTTATGTTAAAGCTAAAAATAATAGAGTTTATCAAAAAGGAATATGTCAAGTATGTGGCTCTAAAAAGTGCCAATTCATCTCTCCTAAAAGAGGAGGAGACATACAAAAGTTTCTGTCAGGAAGTAAATTTACAACAACTGGAATTCCAGGGGAATTACACCTTCCAGGGTATTCTTTCTGTGGTCCAGGAACAAACTTGGATAAAAGATTAGATGAGGCTGACAATCCTAAACCTTGGTCTAAACCTACAAATAGGGTTGACGAAGTGTGTATGAAGCATGATATTGCTTATGGGAAAACCACTACGTTGACTGAAAAACATAAAGCCGACAGCGAAATGTTGTATAATTTGTCTTTGATACAAAATCCAACGTTGAGAGAGAAAGTTGATAGGTTTATTGTGAGAAATTTGATAAATGCTAAATTGAAACTTGGTCTTGGTTATTCCTCAAAAAACTATTAGGCTCTAATGATGTCATCAAGACTGAGGAGCTTTTGGCTGAAGAATTACACAAACCTATAATCACAAAGTTTAAAAGAAGGAAGGTTTATTCTAAATACACTGACCACATATGGTCCGCTGATTTAATTGAATTGAATAATGACAGGGGATACAGGTATGCTTTAACCGTTATTGATTTGAGGAGTAGATTTGCCTGGGTTGTCCCTTTAAAAAATAAAAGGGGTGATACTTTAATGTTAGCCTTTAAGCTAATATTTGATCGGGATAAAAGGAAACCAAAGAAGTTATGGACTGATGAGGGAACAGAGTTCTATAACAAAATATTCATGAAATTTCTTAAGGGGAAGGGTATTAAATTATACAGCACCTTTAATGAAGGAAAGGCAGTTGTTATTGAGCGTTTTAATCGTACTTTAAAAGAGAAATTATATAAAAAATTCACACAACTCGGTTCTCAAAAATGGGTGTATTTAATTCAGGATATTGTAGATAATTACAATAATACAGTTCATTCATCAACACAATCAAAACCATCAGAAACATTTACAAAATTAGAATATGAAAAGGAGATTAATTTGAGAAAGCCCAAGTTTAAAGTTGGTGATATTGTAAGAATATACAAATGGAAAAGTCATTTTGAGAAAGGTTATACACAAAAATGGACTCGTGAATTATTTAAAATCATTGATGTAATGGATACAGTCCCTTGGACCTACAAATTATATGATTTAAATGGAGAAGAAATCTTGGGTTCATTTTACTCACAAGAATTACAAAAAACACAAGTAAGCAGATAATACCCTTGAAAATAATAAATAAATAAATAAAATGTAATGGGGATACGTTTTTAAATCTGTGAACCCCAAACACAGAATCCCACAACTTTTTAGTTGGGGCTTAACTTTTGTGTGTGTATAATGGGGATACGTTTTTAAATCTGTGAACCCCAAACACAGAATCCCACAACTTTTTAGTTGGGGCTTAACTTTTGTGTGTGTATAATGGGGATACGTTTTTAAATCTGTGAACCCCAAACACAGAATCCCACAACTTTTTAGTTGGGGCTTAACTTTTGTGTGTGTATAATGGGGATACGTTTTTAAATCTGTGAACCCCAAACACAGAATCCCACAACTTTTTAGTTGGGGCTTAACTTTTGTGTGTGTATAATGGGGATACGTTTTTAAATCTGTGAACCCCAAACACAGAATCCCACAACTTTTTAGTTGGGGCTTAACTTTTGTGTGTGTATAATGGGGATACGTTTTTAAATCTGTGAACCCCAAACACAGAATCCCACAACTTTTTAGTTGGGGCTTAACTTTTGTGTGTGTGTATGTGCGAGTGAGTCATAATAATATACAAACCCTAACCCAACCCAAGCCCTAACCCAACCCCATCCCTAACCCAAACCCATCCCTAACCCAACCCATCCCTAACCCAACCCCATCCCTAACCCAACCCCATCCCTAACCCAACCCCATCCCTAACCCAACCCCATCCCTAACCCAACCCCATCCCTAACCCAACCCCAACCCTAACCCAACCCCATCCCTAACCCAACCCCATCCCTAACCCAACCCATCCCTAACCCTCACATTCAAAATCCCAACCCTAACCCAATCCCATCCCTAACCCAACCCCAACCCTAACCCTCACATTCAAAATCCCAACCCTAACCCAACCCATCCCTAACCCAACCCCATCCCTAACCCAACCCCATCCCTAACCCAACCCCAACCCTAACCCTCACATTCAAAATCCCAACCCTAACCCAACCCCATCCCTAACCCTCACATTCAAAATCCCACCCAAACCCTAACATAATCTTTCTTTTCTTCTTTTTTAAATACGTATTTCTTTTTTTTTTTTCCTCTTCCTCCAATTCTGTCTTTCAAGGCTTTTAAGTTTGAAGAAGTAGAAATGGGAAGAAAGAATTTTCCAGCATTTTCTTCCTCGAACTTTCTTGATATTGCTTAAATCAAGCGTCATTAAATAAAGAACATTGTTCATTGCTTTAGAATCCAAAGAGTCTCCAAGAGGAACCCCACAGGTAGAGTCTCCAAAATAAAACCAACTTTCCAAGTTCCCAAGGTATAACCACATTCCTGTTGAGCCTCCAAGATAGGTATCACATTCCGAGTCATCAAAACAAAACCCCCATTCCGAGTCTCCAAAAATATAACCATCTTTCCAAGTCCCCAAGGTAAAACCACAATTTTCAGAAATATTGGGGGTTTCCGTGATAAGTCTCACATAGTATAACTGCGGACCATCAGGGAAAACTTCCCTTTCCCAATTTTTTTGGGTTTCTATGATGTGTCTCACATAGTATAACTGCGGACCATCAGGGAGAATTCCCATTTCACAATTTTTTAGGGTTTCTATGATGTGTCTCACATAGTATAACTGCGGACCATCAGGGAGAACTCTCCTTGCCCAATTTTTTAGGGTTTCTATGATGTGTCTCACATAGTATAACTGCGGACCATCAGGGAGAACTCTCCTTGCCCAATTTTTTAGGGTTTCTATGATGTGTCTCACATAGTATAACTGCGGACCATCAGGGAGAACTCTCCTTGCCCAATTTTTTAGGGTTTCTATGATGTGTCTCACATAGTATAACTGCGGACCATCAGGGAGAACTCTCCTTTCCCAATTTTCAGAAATTTGTGGGTCTCCAATGTATGACTTGTATTCTGGCTCATCAAGGTAGAACTTGTTCAGTGGGTTTTGTTTTGATAACTCACAACAAGTATCATCATGGTAAAACTCTTTTTCAGGATTTTGTGGATCTCCAAGGTATAACTCTTTGGCTGGGTCATCAAGGTAGAACTCGTTCTGGGGGTCTTGGTTGTTCAAAATGTCTTCAAACAAAAAAATAACTTCATCCCAAGTTGTGTTAAAAGCAGAATTTTCATTTCGTATCTCAGATACAATTTCCTGTGAAAGAAAATAACAATGTATTAATTTAATACAATATTTTTTATTTGTATAAATCAAGCTCTATGAATATTAAAATAAACTTTGTTAACTCTTACACGAGTCTCATCTTAAAAAAAAAAAAAAAAAAAAAAAAAAAAAAATTAAATAAATAAATAAATAAATAAACAAACTTACCTCCATTGATAAGAGGTTCGAGTCCAGTTCATCAATCTGAAGGTTGAGTTCTACACAGGTAGTAGGACTCCATGGAATAGCAAAGTTATCCCATTCCATTTCGGCATAGTAGTCCATTCTCAAGTGAAGCAGAAAGCGTGTTTGAAAAAGCCTGTGTGGTCGGTGCCTTTTATAAGGACTGGGTGTGTCTTCCTGTGGAAATTCCCTGGGCGTGTCTTAACTGGAAATGATGTGATGGAAATTCCCTGAAAATGATGTAATGTATGACCTGGAAATGATACAATGCTGAAGAGTTTATAAAGTGGGTGGGACTTAGCAAAAGTGGGAGGAGCTTAGCAAAAGTGGGCGGGGCTTAGTAAAAAGTGGGCGGGGCTTAGTAAAAATGGGCGTGGTTTACCAAAAAGTGGGCGGAGCTTACCAAAAAATGGTATGTGGCACTGGAGGCGCTCAAACAAGAACATTGAGGGAGGTTTACCATTTTATCTTAGCTCAGTTAAAATATCTTAATAAAGAACCAAACTCAAACATATTTTTTGTTAATATATTAGATGGTGAAGAGAGTTGTAGGAGAATTAAATTATTTCCCACGCATAAACAAATATTTGTAGGGTCGTTGTTTGAGTGGGTTATATTCACCAGATGATATTAAGAGTAAAAGGTTAAAAGGTCCATGAGGTCAGAAGGATCACAGGTGTTTAAGTGGTCTAATGAATAAGGATAACATGTCAAAAGGTTAGAAGGTTCGTAAAGAACAGGGTGAGAGAAATATAGGTGTTTAGGGGCAATGAGGGAGGGAAAGAATTAATATGGAAGTGAATGGGTCAATGTTTGAGTGGGTCAAAGATTAATCTGCCAGATGATATGTAGAAGAAGGATGATAGGTCTATAAGAGAAAACAAATATTTGTAGTGTTTGAGTGGTCTAATGAACAACATTAAGGATAGGTACTACAGACAAAAGGTTCATAAAGATGAGGGTGGGAGAAATAGAGGTGTTTATGATTTTTGAAAAAGACAAGGGGGTAAATGACATTAGATAGGGATTTCACATGTTAAACGGAGGTGTCCCAGAAGCAACATTATTACACTACTTACGTGCGTTCTCTGCGGCAGGCTTCATTCACGACGTACCTTGATGCCCTGACGGAACTGGTCCCATGGTTCCATGTCTTAGACCACACACACTGTGCCAGGTGGGTCCCTGTTCACCTGAGGGACATGGTTGCACTCCCAAATGAAGCACCCAGATGTAGCCAGAGAATTCAGGGCTAGCAACTTCACTGTACAGAAGACGAAGAAGGTGTTCTCTTCGATCCCAATCGAATCGAAATCTTGCAAAAATCTAATCTCTGAATCTGAGATGGCCCAATATCCAGATCTTTTCATAATATTGTTACGGATACGACTTTGATGGTATGGTGGGCCGAGCGGGATGGCCGCCGTATCCGTACAAGTTACCCGATTGTGCCCGAATGTTGACTAATCGCGCTACGCTGGCTCAATAAGGAAAAGAAGACACCCGGCTGGGCTATAATGACACAATACGACACCAGGGGTTCAGTTCTCAAGTATATTCGTACGGAAAAAGGTTAGATTACAAGGACAAGAGGGAAACATAGGAAGGTGGGCACTTAAACACACTCTTATATTAACCCTAGACAGACCACAGATAAACGGGACAAGGCTCACTCACACGGGGTTTGATGGCCAGGAAAGCGGCAGTCGATGGCTCAGGTGCACCTGGCTCAGGGACAGAATCGCGTACGTTGGTGTCCAGCAGATGCGGGGAGGTCGCTCAGCGCTCGTGGGTCGCGACTTTGGTGGAGATGCCGGGGAGGTCGCTCAGCGCTCGGGAGGGTGGCGTCTTGTCCTTCCAAGCTCGGGGCGCATCTCTCGTCACGTCCGGCGCGGGGCCGCGTATATCCGGCGGGGAGTCACGCCCTCGCTCGTTAGCTCCGCCCCATATGGCATCGGCCCATGGCTTCTCATTGGGTGCGGGGGTTACCGGCTCCGCCCTTGACGAGGGGCCGACAGGGAGCCCCCTTCTGGGTAACCCCGTCGAGCACATGTTCAATGGCGGCCAACCGAGCCGGAGTGAGGACGCAAAGCCGCTGTTGTTGTGGTTGTTGTTGGAGCTTGAGATGATGGGAAGAGATGCGGGGAGGTATGGGAAGGTCCTAAACTCCTACTGGTGCCATATCATCACATTCTGGTGCAACGAAGAGTCATAATTAATGGAAACAAGTCCTTAACTGACATAGATTAAGAATAACTAGCAAGATGTCCTATAATTGTCTACGTGTGGTGCGGGGGACCTGGGCACGACATTTAATGGGGGAATGAAGGGGAAGATCGGCTCTAATGGGTGTTGTTTACAGACAATGGGACTAGGGAATGGGGTAAGGGGAGAGTTGGGGAGTATCGGAGAAGATAGGGGAATATTTACAAGCGGATATGGAGGTCAAATTCCATATTCGCAACATTGCACCCTTCTCTACCCTCGGGGCGTCCCGACCCGATAAATTTTTACCTACTTTAGTGTGGCACGCAATGTAGTTCCCTCTACTATTAACTCTACCCTGAGTGCGACAGTTTTACAGATATTCACAAATGAGTAAATATGTCCCCCTGCGACGTTGCACCCTTCTCCTCTCAGAAACACACCCACAGGATAACCGAATCCGGAAAGAATTCTCAAACTAAACATGCAGCCGGTAGGGAGCATTATTTACAAGACTACGCTGCTATTTACACTACGATCCAGGACCTGTTTTTGGAGGAACACATGCAGATGTTATGCATAGAGAGAGCGCGCTTGCCAACATCGATACACCAACCCACGAGTGCTCTGTGGCCGACGGCCTTTAATAACGTGCAGAGCACCCTTCCCGAGCATCAAAAGCACCACCCCACCACCAATCGGTGCAGTCACCATTGTTCAATGAAATAAAAATAAATTCGACAACCCCTAACCCTGCAGGTGTCTCTTGCTCTTCTTGTGGTGCACTTGGTGTTAATTATTAGTGGTTCACCTGTATGGCATAGGTGCCCCGTTGACCCATAGGTCCATCCCCGGGTGGTGCTTGGCCGCAAAAGAACTACGGTCCATTGTGGGTGGCCACCAACATTGCGGTCCATATGGTGTATCGATCCAGGCAACAAGCAGCGAAAGTGCAGGCCCACAACTGCGTCGCCAGCACCTCTCTCTCCTCTCTCTCTACCCCAAAGCCAGATCCTCGGAGGTGGGAGACAAAAACAAGACAAGTGAGCAAGGTGGTAAGGGCGCAAAAGTGCACGCAATGCAAGGTGATGCACACTGGGGGCACATGGGAACCAGGTGAGACAGGTACGTTCCTACCGTACGCCCCCCCCCACCAGGTAACCTACATGGCCCCTCCCTTACCCCTTACTGTATCAACAAAACACAACACTACCCATAAACATCTACTTTACAAATCCACAAACATCCCTACTGTCTTCCCCGTTCCTCCCACATACCAAATTCGTCTTCTCTCCCTCCTAACCAATCAAATTTGCCATTTTCAACTCCCATCAAAATTTGCCATTTTCAACTCAACATCAAAATTTGCCATCACCAATTCATCATCAGTCCCTCCTAGGGAGGGAGGAGATGGAATCACCCCAATGTCTCATCCACGTCGTGATGCGTCTCACAAATCCAACAGCAATTCTCATTTCTGCAACACAAACAAAGAAAACACAGGTGTGGAGTCATCATCATCACCACAGGTAAGTGGCTGCGTATGGTGCGACAGGTTCATCAATCCTAACTATTTCCTAAATGACTTTAACAACTTTACACTACCCGGGGTCTTTCTCCGGCCAACCCATTGGCCCTCTTACACTATGGGTTCTAAAAACCAATTCCCATTGGCCAAACTGTGGTGCTCTTCAATTTGGGGTCTCACTCCCCCGATTCATCTCCCGGTGCCCTCGTACAATTTCTGGGCTGTGGCGTGTACCTCTCCCAGTGGGTCTACCCACCTGCACCCCTCCACCACTGCAGTTGCCTCCGAGCTTACCTGCTCCTTACCCTAACCTAACTACCAGGGGAAGGCCCTCTGGCTCTCTCCCCACTCCGTGCCCTCTCTGGCACTGGGCTGCCCGATCCACACCCGGGATCCTCAGGCACCCACTCACAACTACCGGCTCCCAGAGCCCACCTGCGGCCTCACCTGGCCGACATCCTCACAGTGGTGGAGTGCCCAACCAACTACACACACTAACAGGCTACACGCCCAGCCATTTCCACAACACTAATGCACCCATTCACAACACCATTCTGCAACCGCACCACAAATGCCAATATCCAACCACAATTTACCTGCACCCTCTACCTAACACTTACACTACCCGCCCCGGGTGCTCGTGAAAGGGGTCCACTCTTCCCCCATCCACACCTTCGCACCATGCACACCACTCCGTACCACTCACTCCAACTCTCTCCACACACCTGTACCTGCACACCTGTGCTCTCACACCTGGTGCCACCTGCACCCTTCTCTCCCCAAGCGCATTCGCGCTGATCCACACACTCACTACTCATACACTGCTCCACACACCTGTCCAGTTGCACACCTGTGCAATCACACTTGTTCAATCCTCACTCACACGGCATCATCTCAGCTAACTACTCCCTTCTGAAACTTGCGCTTCCCAGTCGTCCCTTTAACTATTGCGCTCCCTCGTCATTATCAACCACACTAAACTACCTGCGTCCCCACTACAGGTATCAGTCACTAACTAACCTTAACGTTACCTACTGTCATCTTCTAGATCCCTACACACCATATCCTAACCCACCCGGGCTAGTTTTCACTGCCATACACCCCATAAACTATTGCTCCTTTGCCCCCCCCTGTGAGGGATGGTGGATTTGCCATCCCACCACATCGGGGGTCTCTCACTATCAATTTTGCACGTCAAATTTCAACAAATCAAAAATTTGCCAATCACTACCCATCATCTGCCAATCACTACTGCCAATCCCTTGCCAATCATCAAATTTTGCTTTTCTCTAATTTTGGGTCCAAAACACTAACCTCATCACCCAGTCGACTCACTAATACCTCTCGGTGCGCCAATCCCTGTCCAAAGCCCGGCTTCGTAAAGCCAAGCAATGGGTGCTGGTTGTTTTGTGCCAGCGGCTGGATGCGTCCGGCACTCGGTGCAGGGACGGGGGCTTACCCGGGCCGAGATCCCACGCATCACCTCGGCGTGGAGCCATCCAATGTCCCGATCTCGACCTGCCGGAATGCCTCAACAAAAGGTGGTCGCCATGACGACCCTTTCTATCAGGCTGCCAGCTCCGCCTAGTGGAGCCTGGACGCGGCCGTTCAAAGCGAGGCCCGGCACGCACCGAGGGCCTGCTTCGGCTAAAAGTCGCTCTAACCTCTAACCCGTGTAACGTCGATGCTTCACCTGGACGCTTACACTCCGCAGCCCGTTCCTTGCTCACACATCCAGCTGTGCCCATGCTCCTCGTACCGTTCCTTACACACCCAGGCACACCCATTCCACTCACAGCCTTGGTCACACACCTGACCACCGAACACTTTGGCACACATTCGTTGCTCGCACACCTCACCAATACACCGCTTCGCACCCCCTCCTCGGTCACCTGCTCTGTGACAATCACAGGTGTGCTCTCATTCGCACACCCAACCACGTGCCTCACCACCAACTCCAGCGTGCATTCCCACTCACGCTCTACCATTCCAGGTGTGCATCCTTCCATCCCAGGTGTACATCCTCGCTCACCTGTCACAACTAACTCACGCTCCATGTCACTCCCACTACTTTCACCTCCATTCCTGACAGCGCACTCACCCTTACTCTTGACAGCGCACTCTTTCCTCGTGCACCTGTCCGTCACACACCTTTCTCGCGCACACTCTCCCGTTACACCCTCTGTAACACTCACCACAGGTGGACACTCTTCCTTACTTCTGACAGCGCACTCTTTCCTCATGCACCTGTCCGTCACACACCTTTCTCGCGCACACTCCTGCGCACACTCTCCCGTCACACCCTCTGTAACACTCACCACAGGTGGACACTCTTCCTTACTTCTGACAGCGCACTCTTTCCTCATGCACCTGTCCGTCACACACCTTTCTCGCGCACACTCCTGCGCACACTCTCCCGTCACACCCTCTGCAACACTCACCACACCGCGCTTCCACGTGCTCCCTCGCACACGCGCTACGACCGACTCACTCTCGCCAGCACACTCACTCCTTGGCACGCACTTTTTCCTCACACACCCCAGAGTCGGACTTTCTTGCACACCTCCTTTTTCGCACACCAGACCTGTCGCACACCTCACCAACGGCCTTTCACGAACACCCGGGTCCATCTCGACCCCCAAGCTTCTTAAATCTCCTGGCGCATCATACGCACGACCATATTGGTCACCACTTACACCGGGTCCTCTTCCTCTTCGCTTCTCCTCCATCACCTGCGAATCCCTCATCCGGTTAATGAGCACATCATCACGATCCAAACACAGACTTTGGACCAATTCTTTTATCTCCTCTTTTATCTCTTTCTTATCCCCTCTCCGTCGCTTCTTAATTTCGCTCATCCCTTCCTCCACTTCTTCTAATTTGTGCTTCACCTCTTTTATTCCCCGGTACGTCTCCTCAAGCTCATCCTCTAAGGCTACTTTGACCGTTTCCATGTGCGTCCTCACCTGCCGGTCCTTCGTCTCCATTACCTCTATCACCTCGTCCAACCTCGTTGTCAGTCCCTCACGTACCATCTGACATTCCCTCTTTGTCGCTATCAAGTCGTTTTTTATGTCGTTTTGTGTCGCTTTTAACCCTCCTAATACCGCAGTGTTCCTTTGAACCTGCTCCACTAACTCCGTTTGTCCCACCGTCAGCTGCTCCACCTCCTGCGTCAGGTCCTCTATGCCCCCTTGTAACTTTACAGTCCCCTTTCTCACCTCTTTCTCCATGTGCTCCTTACAGTGCCTCACCTCCTCGCGCACTCCTCCGACCTCCTCACTCACTCCTCTTCTGATCTCCTCTCCCATCACTTGCATCTCCTGCCCAGATGCCACCCTCATCTGCTCCATTTCCTCCCTGTGAGCATCCAGTTTGGTTTCTACCCCCATTCTGACCCCCTCTATCTGCTGCCCCATTTGGTTAACTTCCCTTTCCGCTTGGTCCCTCATGTCCCTCAATTTGCCTTCCATACTGTTTTCTAACCCCTCTAACCCTTTTTGCATCCCTTCCATTTGATTCTCTTGAGCGGCCATTCTGTTTTCTACCCCCATTAACCCATTTCTCACCTCTTTTATCCCGTTGTCTAACCCCTCAAAATTATTGTCTAACTTCCCAAATTTCTTGTCTAACTCCTCAAAATTATTGTCTATCTTCCCAAATTTCTTGTCTAACTCCTCAAAATTATTGTCTAACCCCTCACTGGTACCCCTCGCTTCGTCCCTCATTACCCCCATTTGCTCACTCTGAGCCCTCGCTTCGTCCCTCATTACCCCCATTTGGCCCTCTATTCGTTCCATAAGGGCCCTCATTTGCAACATAAAAAGGTTCGGATCCACCAGGGGCGCTGCCACGGTCACGGGCGCGGTGACCAGCGAGGCGCCATTTTGCGCGTCTGCTACCCTCGCTGCTTCGCTCTCCTCACGTCCCTCAATTTGGTCCTGGACCGACCCTGCCTCACTCTCCCCTACCGGACCCCAGCTGTCTTGATCCGCCATAGCGCGACTTTCAAAATTCGGGTTTTTATTATTTTTTTTTTTTGTAAAACACAATCAAATTTCGCTGTTATAATTTCGAGCGCGTAAACGCGCTCCGGGTCCAATCTCACTCCTCAACACCAATTGTTACAGATACGACTTTGATGGTATGGTGGGCCGAGCGGGATGGCCGCCGTATCCGTACAAGTTACCCGATTGTGCCCGAATGTTGACTAATCGCGCTACGCTGGCTCAATAAGGAAAAGAAGACACCCGGCTGGGCTATAATGACACAATACGACACCAGGGGTTCAGTTCTCAAGTATATTCGTACGGAAAAAGGTTAGATTACAAGGACAAGAGGGAAACATAGGAAGGTGGGCACTTAAACACACTCTTATATTAACCCTAGACAGACCACAGATAAACGGGACAAGGCTCACTCACACGGGGTTTGATGGCCAGGAAAGCGGCAGTCGATGGCTCAGGTGCACCTGGCTCAGGGACAGAATCGCGTACGTTGGTGTCCAGCAGATGCGGGGAGGTCGCTCAGCGCTCGTGGGTCGCGACTTTGGTGGAGATGCCGGGGAGGTCGCTCAGCGCTCGGGAGGGTGGCGTCTTGTCCTTCCAAGCTCGGGGCGCATCTCTCGTCACGTCCGGCGCGGGGCCGCGTATATCCGGCGGGGAGTCACGCCCTCGCTCGTTAGCTCCGCCCCATATGGCATCGGCCCATGGCTTCTCATTGGGTGCGGGGGTTACCGGCTCCGCCCTTGACGAGGGGCCGACAGGGAGCCCCCTTCTGGGTAACCCCGTCGAGCACATGTTCAATGGCGGCCAACCGAGCCGGAGTGAGGACGCAAAGCCGCTGTTGTTGTGGTTGTTGTTGGAGCTTGAGATGATGGGAAGAGATGCGGGGAGGTATGGGAAGGTCCTAAACTCCTACTGGTGCCATATCATCACATTCTGGTGCAACGAAGAGTCATAATTAATGGAAACAAGTCCTTAACTGACATAGATTAAGAATAACTAGCAAGATGTCCTATAATTGTCTACGTGTGGTGCGGGGGACCTGGGCACGACATTTAATGGGGGAATGAAGGGGAAGATCGGCTCTAATGGGTGTTGTTTACAGACAATGGGACTAGGGAATGGGGTAAGGGGAGAGTTGGGGAGTATCGGAGAAGATAGGGGAATATTTACAAGCGGATATGGAGGTCAAATTCCATATTCGCAACAATATGATAGTCTACTAGTGTGCCAAATGTGGTGCTTTCCTCACAAAATGCACAATTGTTATGCTGAGTTGCCCCACTACAAAGCAGTTTCTTGGGCAAGGGTTACAATCCTGGATGGGATGCTTCTCCGATACAGGATTTCGACTGAGAGCGCAGGAATTTGTAATTTGTTCATGGTGCCGGTGATAGCTCACTTATTCTTCGTGAACAATACCGTGAAATTGATAACGTCGAACAACAAATGTTGGCAGACGAGACACCTGTTTTATGTCCATCCAAGGGATGGCACACATCGATTTATCGCCCTGCCGGTGAAACATGAGGATGACAGTTTATAGCTGTATCGAGATTCGACCCCAAACCAGACAACTCAGGTACAAACTGTGTGCATCCCCATAGGCTATCCTAGCCCCAGTGTCAATTATCTTACCCTAAAAATAACCTTTTTGGTAAAGTCTGGACAATCATCACTTGTTCTTAGAGAGCCTGATTGAAAGAAAATGTATTTATCCCCATCGGGCAATTTGAATCACAACTCCCTTTTACATCTGCAGTAAGGCCGTGGCGGCATCAAATAACTGGAAATGCACAAAAAGACGTGTAGTTTGAACAATGCTGCTGTCAACATCATGAATACAAGCAAATATACTTTGCAAAATACAACAAGAAAGAGCAATCAGAGATTGCAGACCCTCGCCAGGACATGTTTTCAGTGTTTTGAAGGCTTTTGTAGTAAAACAAATATGGCGGCCGAACCACGTGACCGATGACGCCGTCTTTTTTTGAACAATGAGGAACAATGAGGGGAACTTCCAATACTGGAGGAACAGTCAGGGGATATCTTCCAATAGTGGAGGAACAGTCAGGGGAACTTCCACTCGCAGACAGTATCTATATTTGGCGTGAGCAAGGGCTTAAGAAGAGACCAAAGTAAGAGTAGATTAAGTGAAGAAGTAGCTAGAAACATTAAGAGATGATAAAGCTCCAGGGCTGGATTGTATGCATCCTAGAGTATTGTGGAAGGTGGCAGAGCAGATAAGTATGGTGAGTACAGCATAAGACTACTAGATTGATCCGAGGGCTAGCAAGACTAAGCTATAAGGAAAGGTTGAAGGGACAGGGCGTTTTACATTAGAAAGGAGGTAATTACGAGGAGATTTAAATAAGATGTTTAAGATGATGAAGGGTGTGGGTGGACAAGATACACTACATGGTCAAAAGTATGCGGACACCCCTTCTAATTAGTGGATTTGGCTGTTTCAGCCACACCCATTGCTGACAGGTATATATAATCAAGCACACAGCCATGTAATCTCCATGGACAAACATTGACAGTAGAATGGGCCATACTGAAGAGCTCAGTGGCTTTCAACGTCGCACCATCATAGGTTGCCACCTTTCCAACAAGTCAGTTCGTCAATTTCTGCCCTGCTAGAGCTGCCCTGGTCTACTGTAAGTGCTGTTATTGTGAAGTGGAAACGTCTAGGAGCAACAACAGCGCAGCCTTGAAGTGGTAGGCCACACAAGCTCACAGAACGGGACCGCCAAGTGCTGAAGCACTTAAAAATTGTTTGTCCTCGGTTGCGACACTCACTACCGAGTTCCAAACTGCCTCTGGAAGCAATGCCAGCACAACAAATATTCGTCGGGAGCTTCATGAAATGGGTTTCCATGGCCGAGCAGCCGCATACAAGCTTAAGATCACCATGCGCAATACCAAGCGTCGGCTGGAGTGGTGTAAAGCTCGCCGCCATTGGACTCTGGCGCAGTGGAAATGCATACTCTGGAGTGATGAATCACGCTTCACCATCTGGCAGTCTGATGGACGAATCTGTTTGGCGGATGCCAGGAGAACGCTACCTGCCCGAATGCATAGTGCCAACTGTAAAGTTTGGTGGAGGAGGAATAATGGTCTGGGGCTGTTTTTCATGGTTCGGGCTGGGCGCCTTATAGTCAGGTTCAGTATGTCCAGATTTAAAGTTTCGTTGGATTTTTTGGGGGATTTGGAAAACTATATATTTTTGGAAACTATATTGTACAGTCAGTCAGAAAACCAATGTTGCTATTTGCACAGACTCCTGTATGGCGGCCTTCTTGGATTTTCAAAATTGCCGCCGTATAACTAATTTTTCTCAATATCTCAGCTTCTAAATAACATAGAGCTTTGATTCTAACGGCTAAACATACATTTTCAAGGGCCCGAATCCAATGGTAACAAGTTCGATAAGCTAGACATGACCATAGAGCTCCTATGTGGCGGCTATCTTGGATTTTTCAAACTGGCCACCGTAAAATTGATGTTTCTCAATATCTCAGCTTCTAAACAACATAAAGCTTTGATTCTAACGGCTAAACATACATTTTCAAGGGCCCCGAATCCAATGGTAACAAGTTCGATAAGCTAGACATGACCATAGAGCTCCTATGTGGCGGCCATCTTGGATTTTTCAAACTGGCCGCCGTAAAATTGATGTTTCTCAGGATCTCATCTTCTAAATAAGACGGAGCTTTGATTTTTCTAAATCCCAAAAACAATCCAACGAAATCTAAAATCTGGACATGCTGAACCTGACTGTGTTGACTGTAATGAGAAATACTATTCTACTGCGAGTGTTTTGCCCTTTGTGGGCCTTTGTGGCATACTGCCAAATAACACACAGATACTCCTAATGTTCATGAGAACTTAAAATCTGTTTACGGGTGGACAAGCTACTAAAGTAATAAGTTTGATCCCCAGGGTACAGCTGAGGAAAATAATTAGTTTACAGCGTGTGTTTTTCTATTATTTATATACTGAGCATAGGGTGGAGTAAAAATATCATTTTAAATTTTTTTATAAGCTAGTATATGGGAAATGTGCCAAATGACCATAGAAACAATGTTGCAAAATTATAATTATTTCTGACCACTCCTTCATCGCCCTCAATCTGATTGAAATTTTGGCATATTATCGCATTTCGACATGTATCGCATTTCGTGATACATGCTTTGATCCGCCATTGACCACGAGGTGACTTGGAGAAGAAGGGGGGCATGGCGCCAGAACAGGGTGTGGCCCACCCCCGCGTCATCAAAGGCGTGGCCACAAAGCCCTCAGCCAGCCAACCAGGGCTGAGGAGCGTCACCGACGGGGATGGTTTGGTGAGCTGCGTAGTGATACGCACCCCGTTTATATTAGCACTGGCTGGGACTATTTATGCCAGATGAGACGATTTGCTGCACTTGGGCGATTGCTGCACTCCTGCCACCCCCCTTCAATTCGTGTGAGTGAGTTCGTGTTGTTTGTGCTGTCTGTTTGTCTGTCTGGGGAACCCTAAGTTAAGCCTGTAATAAGTTGTTTTTGTTTGTTTTCAGAACGATGGCGGTCACAAGAGATCAAGTTACATGCGTGATATTTGGAGCTCCACGAAACATCCAAACTAACGTTCTCCCAACGTACGCTGATGTCATGAAAGGATACCTTCAATCTCGGCAACAGCTTAGGACGGAGAATGGCAAATACCCTTCATTTGGTGACATATCTCACAAACTGTGCTATGAAATTCAAGAGGTATGGGAAACGGCCTCTCTTCCAACGGTATCGCACGCGCAAGCGATTGAAAAACTCAGATCTTTCCATGACAAGTACAATTCAATCCTAAAAGTCTACAAGGGAAGAAAGGATCAAGCCACCTACAAACAACCACTCACAGACTTTCTCGACAAATCTAACAATCTGTTTGATCTTAGCAAATGTAAATGTTCTGACATGGTGTCTAACTGTAACTGCTTGAAAGAACATAAAGTGCCGCAAAAAGAGCGAGAGTTCCTTCAAGACCAGAGAGGACCGAGGAACATGGTAATTGGCGGAATAGATCAAGAAGAGACATCAAGATTGAAGAGGAAAGCGGAAAGAGAAGAGACCAATCTCAAACGAATGAAAACTCACTACGAAGATGCCAAAAGTCAGATTGCTTCTACGTATGACGAAAGCGAAGAAGACTACGCGGATAGCGCGACTGACGATGAGTATATTTCTGAATCAGTTAATCTCCAGAGCACACCAAAACCAGTTCGACAACAGCAACAAATGACGATCTCACTACCTTCGCTCGCTAAAGCCTGCGACCGAACTGGCGTCTCTGACAGATCAGCTGCTATATTAGCTACATCAGTTCTACACGATCTCGGCGTAGTTTCACCAAAAGACCGCTCTAAAATAAATTGATCGCAGCAAGATCCGCAGAGAACGTAGAAAAACTCGAGAAGAACTTCAAAGTGATGTCTGCACCGTCATAGAGGGACTATACTTTGATGGCGGGAAGGATAACACCATGACTCAGGTTCACGGCAATGACAACAAGAATCACCGAACAACAGTCAAAGAAGAACACGTCAGCATCATCGCAGAACCCGGTTCATCGTACTTCAGCCACACAACTCCATCATCAGGATCCAGCAAAAGCATTGCAGAGTCTTTAGTCGCTAGTCTGAAGGAACAGAATGTGAAGACAGAGGACATCAATGTAGTCGGGTGTGACGGCACTAATGTGAATACGGGACATACAGGAGGTGTTATACGACAACTGGAAGAAACCTTCAATCGTCCACTGCAGTGGCTGGTATGTCTTCTTCATGCCAATGAACTTCCGCTGCGGCATCTGTTCGAGGAACTCGATGGCACAACTACAGGCCCGCGTGGATTCTCAGGACCCATCGGAAAACGTCTATCAACGTGTAACGAACAGCCTGTAACATCGTTTACGCCAGTGAAACTGAGTCAGGCATTGCCGAATGTGGACCCGAGAGACTGGAGTACAGACCAGCGATATCTCTCGGGCAATGGCATTAGCGAAGGTGAATGCAGCGTCGATCTGGCCCTACGAAACCCTGGATGCCTGAATCACTCTCGGTGGCTTACAACAGCTAATAGAATACTCCGACTGTACGTCAGCGTCAAGACACCACCCGAGAAGTTGAAAACCATGGTGACATATATCATTCGAGTGTATGCTACAATGTGGTTTTCCATCAAAATCCACTCGTCATGCAAAGATGGAGCCAGGCACATCCACCAGATGATCGTCAAGTCACGATACCTTAGCGCTAAACACAAGAAGATCGTTGACCCTGTTATGCACCACAACGCGTACTTTGCACATCCGGAAAATATACTCCTGGCCATGATAACTGACCATCGACCTCAAATACGATAATGGGGCTTGCGGGGAGTGATGAAAGCCAGAGCAACAGACAGACAGCCTACTGGACAGATACAACGGTTCAAGGTCCCCGCTAAACTCAACTTTGACGCAGTGGAGTACTTCGACCTCATTGATTGGGGAGCGTGCGCCATCTCGGAGCCTCCTGTGATCCGAGGAATGTCAGACCCTGAGCTGAAGGAACTTATCACGATGGATGTCACCCCAACTGTCCTCTTCCCTAAATTCCCTTGCCACACACAGGCTGTGGAAAGGACTGTGAAACTCGTGACTGAGGCCGCTCAGCTGTGTGTGGCAAGAAAAGGCGAGCCGGCTTCATCCGTGCCCGTGTCGCCTCGCGACAGATGATGCCATCGTTTGAATCGAAGCGCGACTACACACACTTCACATTGTAACTGTGTGACTGTAACATTCTGAGACAAACTATAATAGACCTATGATTTGAATGCATCTATGAGCTGTTTTACTATGTTGCATAGTATAGTAAAATAAAAAGTTACTGAGGGAGATAAAAATATTGTTCAATTTTAATACAATTTTAACACAGTGCTCTATAGATGTAATGGCACCTTTTGGCATATCTAGCTAGTTAAAATAAATATAAATTTTTTTTTTGGCTATTTTCACTCCACCCTACGTGAGCAATATACCTGATATTGTGGTGATGGTGTTCGTGTATTTGTAGCCTATTATACATCAATATGTCTGTGGTGGTGGTTGTATATATCGGTGACGGTTCCCTTTGCTTTGCTGTCTTTGCAGGTTCGACATGTCACATTATGAGTGAGATGCAACAAGATGGTGAAGGGGCGGGGCAAGCCCAGGAGTCCATGAACTGTAAGCAGTGCATTTTATGCAAGGCTGATGATGTCAAGAAAGGATCCTTGGTGTTAAACCCCAGAATAGATTCCTACCAACATTTATTGAAGTCTACGTTCAAGTCCATAAACGACTCCAAAACAGCACAAAAGAAACACTCTCTACAGAGAAGGCAGTTTGGCATCACACTTGTTACTCCAGTGCAACTAACAAGAGCGAGATACAATGTGCCAGAGACCGCCATGCGCATGCAGTAACAACTGGACACTATACTGCAAAAAAACGCGGACAGAAGACAGAAAGCACAGAAATGGACGAGCCAGGCTCATCAACATCTGATGCAACATCCCCGTTCACACGCTCGTGTACAGTGCCACTGGATAAAGAGCAGTGTTTCTTCTGCCAAAAAGATGATGGCCAACTACTCTACCAGGTTAGGACTGAAAATGCTGGTCAAGAGCTTAGAGAGGCTGTAGAGAAGTCCCAAGATGCATTATTGAAAACACGATTCAACACATGTATCTCACCAGGTGATGCACACGCAATTGACCTTCGGTACCACAAATCTTGTTGGAGAAGACATGTGTTCCATGTAGTACGAGACAGACCTAGCGCAAACAGAAGCAGCGCCGACAAAGAACTATTGCTGCAACGGGCAAGTCTGATTGAGATGATCAACCTGATAGATGTCAAAACACAAAACCAAGCTTATCTCTCCATGGATGACATTGAAACCACTTATGTCAATATGATTGGCGCAGAACACTTGGAAAAGCATGTACCTACATTCAATAGAAAGTGGCTGAAAGAAAGAATCGTCACTGAGTTGCCAAGCGTGACATCTGTTCTCCAAAAAGACCGAAGAAAATCGGCCATCCTCTACTGTCCAGATGCATGTGAGGAAAGCATGGTTCATTCTGCAATCACAAGTGATGGCGATGACGAGAACAACATGAAGACAATCTACAAAGCAGCACAAGTGATACGGAAGAGCATCGCAGAATTCATTAAGAAGGACCAGGAAGCAAATACCATACAGGTGTCCAGCGATATCAACGATGTTCCGGCTGAACTATACACCATGATCCGCTGGGTAATGGTAGGGCCTGTCGACAAGCTGGAAACTGAGAAGAGGACCAGTGTTGTTGACAGATCAACACTCACTGTGAGTCAGAACATCATGTATGGATTCAAATCCAACAGACAGGTGAAGTACAAACCAAGCAGCGAATCCGCAACATTCAGGCCACCCCATTCAAGAGAAAACCCCCAAGTCCTGGGATTGGCTCTGACTGTCCATCATGACACACGCAACAAAAAGCTGATGGGACTTCTCAATGCACATGGCTACTGTGTTTCGATTGTCCGCGCCCTCATCATGGAAACTGCTCTTGCCAATGCTGTCGTAGAAAACACCAGGCAGTTTGAAGGTCTGTACGTGCCACCATTCCTGAAAAGGGGAGCCTTTGTGTTCTTTGCTGCAGACAACACGGACTTTGCCGAGGATACTCCTGACGGGAAAGGAACCACTCACGCAACGATTACTGCAGTGTACCAGAAGTCAGATGTCCCTGGAGAACCAGTTGCGCAACCTCTGATCATCGGTGATGCACAGAGTCTATCGGTCACTCCATACCATGTAGATGTGCTGCACTGTGACAAGCCGAAACCACAGCTTACGAAGAGAACAGAGGAGTTTGTCATCAACAAGGGGGTCTCCAGATCCTATCAACTGACACAACTGGGATGGGTTGTTGCTTCTGCTCTATCCAGGATGAAAGCGAGGGAACACTCCAGCAAGATTCCAGGTTGGGCAGGATACAACTCGCTCTTGTCTGAACGCCAGTCCATGACTCGGGTTGGTGCCTTGCCACTACTTCCAGAGGTGGTGCATGAGTGGCCAACCCTACTGACCGTGATCATGCAAGCCAGTCAGCTAAGGATGTTGGCAGTTGGTGAAGATCATCCCACTGTAATTTCATTTGACATGGCCCTCTACGAGAAGGTGGTGCAACTGCTGGATGCAAGACCTGACTTGAAACGCACAGTCGTCCCCAGACTGGGTGAGCTGCATGTTGGCATGGCGGCTCTCCGAACCCTCGGAGCCTCCATGGAGAACTCAGGCATTGATGATGCTTGGGTAGAAGCTGATGTCTATGGTCCAGCCACGACGCGGCAAATCCTGAAATGTACACACTACAAGCGGTCTCTCCGTGCCCATATATATTCATATGTAGCACTTTATGAAATGGTTCTGGAGGAGTTCTTGAAGGACAACCCACAAGTAAAGGATGTGTGTTTCGAGGCAACAGAGGGAGTAGAAGCTGCCTGTGCTGAGACGAACAAGTGCACAAAAGCTGAATCTGTAAAACAAGCAAACACCAAACTCCTTCAAGTCTTGACATCTGATGGGGTGGTGACGGCACTCGAGGAGTGGGAAGCACGGAGATCCAAGAATGCAATGTTCAAGTCAATGATGAACTATCTACATCGGGTGGAGACAATCCTGTTATTCGTGGCAGCATCACGGAGTGCTGGCCTGGTGCTTCACCTCCAAGCTGGAGAAGAACTGAGCAAGTTATTCTTTGCCATGGACCGGATCAAATACAAGCGGCTCTGGCCCCGATACATCGCAGACATGTATGACCTAGGAACCAATCACCCTAGGACCTGGGAAGAACTAGGAGCTGGCAATCTATCAGTAACCAAGAATGACATCCCGTTTGTATCCATTGGACCAGATCATGCATGTGAACATCTGAACAAGCTGATGAAGATTCACTCTGGACTGATTGGCATCTCTAACAATGCCAATGCTAGACAGAGATTCTTCATGGTTACACCAGAATTATCACGCCTGTCAAAAGACTTCAAGAGTCAGTTTGGCCTGGAAGGTGACAAGATCACAGAACATCATGACCTTGGTCCAAGTGCAGTCAAGAGGGAGCATGAAGCAATCAACAAGATCAAGGCTGCGATACTGAGTCACGGGAATCCATTTGACACTGAAGGTGACAAGCTGCACAATGTGATAACAAATGCTTACATCCCAGACGAGTATGTACCACAGATCCTGAACATTGATGTCACTGGTCAGAAGTTGTATGAAGACTACGTGTCGGAGCGTATCAATGGAGATGTTAGCCTCTGGGCACCAGTCAAGAAGGAGAACAACAAGATGTTCACATCTGGGAACAAGAGAACCACAGTGAAACTCAGAGACAGGACTGTGGATCTGAAGGAGACTAAGGAACTGTATGGAAGGCTCATGGTCCTTGCCAAGTCAAACAGAGACGTCAACCAGAAATATGCCATCGGAAATTACGAGTTCATTGTGACACCAAGAGCACTGTTTGCTCCAGATGGGACAATTCTTCCATGCACTGACAAGTCGAAGTTAATTCATCTCCTCGACAAGTTAGCAAGAGCAGAAATTCACCCCGAAGATCAGCAGCAGACACCAGCTGCAAGTGTTCTACAAGAAGATCCAATGGACACAAGAACTATGGCATCCACATCTAGTAAACCTACAAGTCAGAAGATTGCACTGGTGGATGGGATGGTACTTGTGCATAAGCTGACAAAGAAACCAGCCACTGTAGTGAAAGTCAACGATCTGGGTGAATGCTTCAATGACAGACTCATGTCTCTAACAAAAGATTGTGATGAGATCATACTGGTCTTTGACACGTACAAAAACGATTCTCTGAAGAGTGCTACCAGGGCTAAAAGAAGGCAAGGAAAGGATGCAGTACAGTATAAAGTCAGAGATGACACCAACATCAAACACATCCCAATGAGCAGATTCCTTTCTCATGACAAAACAAAGGCTGATCTGACTGACTATCTGGCAGCGAAAACTCTAGAATACAACAGTCACTCATCCAAGTTGATCATCACGTCTGCTTCAGGGCGTACTAGGAGCAACAGTGACCTGCTCTTCGAGGACAACAACCATGAAGAAGCTGACACCCTGTTGATCCACCAGGCCGTGCTGGCATCCCAGCGAAACCCACATGATGCGCAGTTGGTGTTCTTCTCTCCCGACACAGATGTCCTGGTACTAGTCCTAGCAAACTATGACCTACTGCTGAGGAATACATCCATTTCCATGGCCTCTGGAATACTTCAAATAGAGCCACTGTGGACAGCTCTAGGGGTCGAAAGAGCAAAGGCGTTGTCAGCCTTTCATGCTTTCACAGGGGCAGACAACACTGGGAGGTTCTCTCGAATAGGCAAAGCAACCTGGCTGCATGTCTACCTCAAAGCAAGTGAAGATGTCATAGACACCGTGCGAAAGCTTTCAGGTGCAACTGAAGTGACGGAGGACATGTTGTCCACACTAGCTAACTTTGTATGCGCTGCTTACTCTCCAAATGGCATCCACATCGACAGCATCCCCGAACTACGATGGTATCTCTTTTGCAAACACATGGCAGAAAGTGACAGGCTTCCTCCTACTCTTGGAGCTCTCAAGCAGCACATCCTTAGAGTCCATATCCAAGCCAGAGTGTGGGGTCAGGCAAGCATTGCTCAACAGGATCCTCAGCTGAATCCCCTGCAAAACGGCTTTTACAAAGACACGGATGGACAAGTGAAACCAACCACAACTGAGGAGCCTCCAGCCCCCAAGGCCATCATTCAAATGGTTAGATGTCAGTGCAAAACAGACTGTTCCTCATCTAGATGTTCCTGCAGAACAAACAACTTGGCTTGTAGAGACCTTTGTCAGTGTGACATCCAGTGCCAAAATGATGAGGACTCTCAAGATGTGATGAACGAAAGCGATGATGAGGATGATGATGACTTTACTCAATGATGAATCAAAGCTCTGTGCTCTTTAGAAGGTGAGTTACATCAGTTTTACGGCGGCCAGTTTGAAAAATCCAAGATGGCCGCCACATAAGAGCTCTATGGTCATGTCTAGCTTATCGAACTTGTTACCATTGGATTCGGGGCCCTTGAAAATGTATGTTTAGCCGTTAGAATCAAAGCTTTATGTTGTTTAGAAGCTGAGATATTGAGAAACATCAAGTTTACGGCGGCCAGTTTGAAAAATCCAAGATGGCCGCCACATAGGAGCTCTATGGTCATGTCTAGCTTATCGAACTTGTTACCATTGGATTCGGGGCCCTTGAAAATGTATGTTTAGCCATTAGAATCAAAGCTTTATGTTGTTTAGAAGCTGAGATATTGAGAAACATCAAGTTTATGGCGGCCAGTTTGAAAAATCCAAGATGGCCGCCACATAGGAGCTCTATGGTCATGTCTAGCTTATCGAACTTGTTACCATTGGATTCGCGGCCCTTGAAAATGTATGTTTAGCCGTTAGAATCAAAGCTCTATGTTATTTAGAAGCTGAGATATTGAGAAAAATTAGTTCTACGGCTGCAATTTTGAAAATCCAAGATGGCCGCCATACAGGAGTCTGTGCAAATAGCAACATTGGTTTTCTGACTGACTATACAATATAGTTTCCAAAAATATATAGTTTTCCAAATCCCCCAAAAATTCCAACGAAATTACATAGTGAACCTGACTATTAGTTCCAGTGAAGGGGAAATCTTAACGCTACAGCATACAATGACATTCTAGATAATTGTATGCTTCCAACTTTGTGGCAACAGTTTGGGGAAGGCCCTTTCCTGTTTCAGCATGACAATGCTGCCGTGCACAAAGCGAAGTCCATACAGAAATGGTTTGTCGAGATCAGTGTGGAAGAACTTGACTGGCCTGCACAGAGCTCTGACCTCAACCCAATCGAACACCTTTGGGATGAATTGGACGCTGACTATGAGCCAGGCCTAATCGCCCAACATCAGTGCTCGACCTCACTCATGCTCTTGTGGCTGAATGGAAGCAAATCCCCGCAGCAATGTTCCAACATCTAGTGGAAAGACTTCCCAGAGGAGTGGAGGCTGTTATAGCAGCAATGGGGGAGGGGGACCAATTCCATATTAATGCCCATGATTTTGGAATGTGATGTTCGACAAGCACATACGGGAGTGATGTTTGGGTGTCCCTTTGGCCATGTAGTTTATGTGCAGTGGAGTTTTACATCAGAGTGGACAGTGTTAGTACAAGAGGCCATAGCATAAGAGTAAATAAGATGAGATTTAGTACAGTTTTAAGGCACGGGTCTTTCAGTCGGAGAGTGGTTAAGGCATGGAATGGTCTACCTGGAAAGGTAGTGGCAGTGGAATAGGCTGATCGGTTTAAATGGGAATTCAATAGGCACCTGGATGCATTGTAGATAGAGGAGTATGGGGATATTCTCAGGACTTGTCAGTAGCTTGTGTGTGGATGGGTGATGGATACTGGGTTGTTGCAGCACAGGCATAATAGGCCAAATGGCCTCCTCCTAATTCTTCAACTTTGTTGCAGACACATGGTCAATTTTTAACGTTTATATTCCAAAGTTCCTTGTGTATCCTTATGAATATTTTAAACAAGGTGACTGGGTACACTCCAATATTCCCATCATTATTTTTAGACAGACTGCATGAGCAAGGATCATAGCAGATTACCCTTCAGCTGTTCCTTCATTTAGAAAGAAACAACATTAAGAAATTGGAAGGTCATTGTGTAAATGCGTCAAGTGAAACAAAGGCTTAACAAGTGAAGGAATCTCCTAGTGCAGTCTCACTTCAAATGGGTTTATCTCCACTCTTTAACCTACTCCATTCCATGTTATCTCGCCACGTCTCCCGGGAGCAAACCATACATCAAACCTCAAATCCCGATTCACCCGTAAACTGGTTATCCATTGCATAGAGTCCACTCTTGGAGAAAAAAACTCCACAATGCAGTACCCTTTGTTGTTGCAAAACCTACTGGGAATTGAACCAAAGAAGAGACAACTCAAGAGCAAATGTAGTACTGAAGGAGCTGTGCTCCAACTCGAATCGAAAGAATGGACGCGACAAAAAGCTGGAATTCGTCCGAGTTTCTTTATTGCGTCAAATCAACTCGGGTACTCTGAAAAGCCCGTTTATCGGGCAGCATTATTTACAAGCACTCGAATATCTCATGCCGGAGCGTTTGCCCTTAAAAGGCGTGACTGGGCGTGTCCGGGAGACCTGGGCGAGTCTGGACATGCCCGGGAACGGCGAGACTGGGTGTCGCCGGACGGGCCGGGCGTGCCTGGACATGCCCGGGAACGGCGAGACTGGGTGTCGCCGGACGGGCCGGGCGAGCCCGGGAAAGGCGAGTCCGGGCATGCCCGGGAAAGGCGAGACTGAGCGTCTCCGGGCGGTCTGGGCGAGCCCGGCACAGCGATCGCTCCGTGGTTGCGTCCTCGGCAGGTGTAAGGCGATTGTGTATGTTCAGCGGCAACCGCTACACACGCCCCCCCAGAATCGACTTGCACCGACAGGGTCAATTTAAGGGGGGTCCTGATGACCCGGCCGAAGCGACCCCTGGAGGGTCGTGGGGGGGGGGGGGTCCGGTGTGGGGGTGGGTGGTCGAGCGGGAGGCACCGTGGACGGGGGGCGGCCTCGCCATGGAGGAAGGGCCAACTGAAGTGGTTGGTCGATGTCCACGTGCGCCGGCTTGAGGCGGTCCACCGAAATCCGGTCTGACCTGCCGCCGACGTCGATGATGAAGGACTTGTCGTCCCGTCGCAGGACCCGGAAGGGTACGTTGTACGGCGGCCTGAGTGGCCCCCGGTGTGCGTCATGACACACAAAAACGTACTCCGCTGTGCGAAGCGCTGGGGGGACGTAGGCCTGGGGGTCACCGTGGTGGGACGTTGGCACGGGGGCAAACAGTCGGGCGGTCTCCTGGAGGTCCGAGCGCTGGCGAGCTGCGGACCAGGGACTGGTAGCGTCGGGCACAAATTCGCCCGGGACGCGTAGCGGCTGGCAGTAGACCAGCTCGGTGGTGGATGCCCGGAGGTCCTCCTTGGGGGCCGTGCGGAGGCCCAAAAGGACCTACGGTAGCCGGTCGGTCCAGCCGCCGTCCTGAAGGCCGGCCATGAGCGCGGCCTTCATTCGAACGGTGGAACCGCTCGCACAACCCGTTGGCTTGGGGGTGGTAGGCCGTGGTATGGTGGAGCCTGACCCCCAGGTTGCGGGCGACCGCGCCCCACAGCTCGGAGGTGAACTGCGGCCCGCGGTCCGAAGAGATGTCCGCCGGTGTGCCGAAACGGGCGACCCAGGTGGCGATGAAAGCCTGCGCCACGTCGGCGGTGGTGGTGGAGACGAGGGGAACGGCCTCCGGCCACCTGGTGGTCCTGTCCACCATGGTGAGCAGGTGTGTGAAACCCCGTGATGGGGGGAGGGGGCCCACCAGGTCCACGTTGACGTGGTCGAAACGCCGTTCGGGCACGGTGAAAGGTGCCAGCGGGGCCTGGGTGTGTCGGTGGACCTTGGCCTGTTGGCAGGCCGGGCAGGTGCTGGTCCAATCGCGGACATCCCATCGAAGGCCGTGCCAGACGAAATCGCGCCGACACCAGCTTCTGGGAAGCTTTCCGGCCCGGGTGGGAAAGGCCGTGGAGGGAGGCGAAGATGCGGCGTTGCCAGGTAACGGGCACGATGGGGCGAGGCTGGCCTTGGGAAACGTTGCAGAGCAGGACAGTGTCCACGAAGGGGACATCGGCCAGGCGGAGGCCCGTGTCCACTGCCCGGAGGGCTTGCACCGTGGTGTCGGTGGTCTGGTCAGCCGCCATAAGCGCGAAGTCCACGCCGAGGTGGACCGCGTTCGTGCTGGCCTGAGAAAGACAGTCGGCCACGGCGTTGTCTTTGCCGGCAACGTGCCGGATGTCCGTGGTAAACTCCGACACGGTGGAGAGGTGGCGCTGCTGGTGGGCCGACCACGGCTCCGTGACTTTGGCCATTGCCTAAACCAATGGCTTGTGGTCGACGAAAGCCGTGAAGGGTCGGCTCTCCAAGAGGTGGCGGAAATAGCGAACGGCCAGGTGTAGACCGAGGAGCTCGCGGTCAAACGTGCTATATTTGAGCTCGTTCGGCCGGAGTTGCCAGCTGAAAAAAGCAAGTGGCTGCCAAACCCCGTTCACCCATTGCTCATGTACGGCGCCCACCGCGTAGTCGGAGGCATCCGTGGTGAGGGCGATGGGAGCGTTGAGCACCGGGTGAGTGAGCAGTGTTGCGTCGGCGAGGGCCCGCTTTGAGCTTGTAAATGCCGCGTCCATGGCTGCGGACCAGACAACGTCGTGGTTGGCCGGCTTGCCCCGGAGGGCTTCGTAGAGGGGCCGCATGAGCTGAGCAGCGCGGGGCACGAAGCGGTGATAGAAATTCACCATTCCGAGGAACTTCAGAATTATTGGAATCTCCCGCGATGAAGCTATCTCTGAGGGCCTTTCACTCACTCACCGCAGGCAGGTAGGTGGTCTTTCTGTCTTCTACCGACTCCTCTCCGGCCTTGCACCCCCAGCTCTCTCTGTGCTCTGTCCCCCAAATATTCCTACAGGTCGCACAAGATCTGCCAGCAACCCTCTGATGGTTAAACTGCCGAAATCTCGGCTCTCCGCTCACCTTCACTCTTTCATTCCTCTTTTCTCCCGCCTCTGGAACAAACTCCCTCACTCCCTTCAATCCCACTCCTCCCTCCAGGTCTTTAAAACAGCTGTTCACCACCATCTCTTATCTTCCCCCATCCAAAACCTTGATCTTTTCTACCCCCGCTAATTCACCCCAGATCCACCTTGTTTGAAATTCCAACTTCTTTCCTGGAAGTCCTGGCAGTGTCCATATGTTTTATACCTCTCCCACTGCCCCCTTCCCACGCCCCCCCCAAAGCCCTCGCCCTCTCTCAGATCTCTCGATGTCTCCATGTCTCTCGGTCCCTGCTCTCAAATGTTGTGTTTGTGTCCTTCCCCCTCTCTCCCCATCTTGTCTACCGCTCCCTATGTTATATGTTTTATGTGTCGGTTTGTCTTTCTGTGTGATTAATGTTCGCTCTTTCACGAGCCTCGATATTGTATACAAAAAAAATAAAAAAATAAAAAAAAATAAACTCCTGCAGGGCCTTTATGGAGCAGGGACGCGGAAACGCGGTGATGGCCTCGACCCTGGTAGGCAGCGGCACGGCCCCGTTCTTGGTGATGTGGTGGCCCAAAAAATCAACGGCCGTCGTGCCGAAGTGGCATTTGGCCGGGTTGACGATTAGGCCATGCTCGCTGAGGCGCCCGAACAGTGTTCGGAGGTGGAGGAGGTGCTCGGCCCGGGACGTGCTGGCGACGAGGATGTCGTCCAGGTAGACGAAGAGGAATGGCAGGTCGCGCAGCACGCCGTCCATCAAGCGCTGGAATGCCTGAGCCGCGTTCTTGAGGCCAAATGGCATTTGAAGGAATTCGAATAAGCCGAACGGCGTGATGACGGCCGTTTTGGGGACGTCGGCTGGCCTGACAGGCCTGGTGGTATCCCCGTATCAAATCGATCTTCGAAAAAATGACCCGTCCTGCCAAACGGGCGGAGAAGTCTTGAATGTGCAGGATCGGATACCTGTCGGGGGTGGTAACGTCGTTAAGGCGGCGGTAGTCGCCACATGGGCGCCAGCCACCCCCCGGCTTCGGTACGATGTGTAGTGGCGAAGCCCACGCGCTATCGGAGCGCCGCACGATGCCGAGGTGTTCCAAAGCGTCGAACTCGGCTTTGGCCACGGCGAGCTTGGCTGGGTCGAGGCGGCGGGCTCTGGCGTAGACCGGCGGGCCCGTAGTTGGTATGTGGTGCTTGATACCATGTCGTACCGCGACGGCCGAAAACGTCGGCCGCGTGAGGGCCGGGAACTCCGCGAGCAAACTCGTTCACCGCCGGGAGGGCGCATGCTAGGTCGGTCGGCGCGGAGCTGCTCAACGTGCATGCCAGGGAGCTGAAGGTCTCGGCGTTGACGAGGCGACGCCGTTTGACGTCAACCAGCAGCCAGTGTGCGCATAGGAAGTCGGCGCCCAGCAGAGCCATGGGCACGCTTGCGGTCACAAAAGTCCAATGAAAGCGCTGGCTGCCTAAGCAGAGGGTGACGTTGCACGGGCCGAAGGTGCGGATGGCCGATCCATTGGCCATCACCAAGGAGGGGCCGCAAACCGCGGACTGCCTGTCCTGATCGGAGGCGGGTATGACGCTCAGTTGGGCGGCAGTGTCACACAGGAAGCGCCGTCTGGACGCTTTGTCCCTGATAAAAAGTAAGTTGCCCGTGTGGCCGGCGCTCATGGCTGGTAATGAACGCCGGCCCGGCCGTTTCCCGACTTGCCGAAAGTGCACGGGGGTCGGCATGTCCGGGCCTTTTGTCCGAACCTGGCATGGTAGTAACACCACGCCTGGTCAGGTGTAGGCCCCGGTCGTCGTGTTGGAGGCGGTCGGCGCGGCGTAGCGGCCACCAATTGCGCCGGCAGTTCGGCCGCCGACCGTGCCGGGTGCTCGGGCGCCATGGGCGTTGCTTCGGACGGCGGCGGGCTCCAGGTCGCTGCCCCGATGCGTTGGCCTGCCGAGGAGATCTTGTCGGCTTCCCTGGCGAGGGCGCGGGGATCCGTGATCTGCGTGCTTGCCAGGGCGAGGCATACCTGGCTAGGCAGCTGACGGAGGAACAGCTCTTGAAAAAGAAAATCCGGGGCGTGCTCCCCGAGCAACGAGAGCATGTAATCCATTCGCTCGGACGGGCGCGTGTCGCCGAGCTCGGGCAGGTCGAGCAGGCGCCGTGCGCGTTCCGCCGATGAGAGGGCGAAAGCGTCGAGGAGGAGCTTCTTAATCATGCCATACTTGTTAGCGGCTGGCGGGTGCTGGAGGAGGCTGAGGGCGCGGGCCGCGGTGGCTGAGCCGAGTGCTGCTACCACATGATGGAAGCGGGTGTCGTCGGCGATGATGCCTCGCAGGGCGAACTGGGAGTCCGCCTGGGTGAACCAAACCACCGCGTGAGCCTCCCAGAAGGTAGGCAGTTTGAGGGCAACTGCCGTGTCCATGTCGGTAGGTCACCAATGAAGGAGCTGTGCTCCAACTCGAATCGAAGGAATGGACGCGACAAAAAGCTGGAATTCGTCCGAGTTTCTTTATTGCGTCAAATCAACTCGGGTACTCTGAAAAGCCCGTTTATCGGTCAGCATTATATACAAGCACTCGAATATCTCATGCCGGAGCGTTTGCCCTTAAAAGGCGCGACTGGGCGTGTCCGGGAGACCTGGGCGAGTCCGGGCATGCCCGGGAAAGGCGAGACTTAGCGTCTCCGGGCGGTCTGGGCGAGCCCGGCACAGCTATCGCTCCGTGGTTGCGTCCTCGGCAGGTGTAAGGCGATTGTGTATGTTCAGCGGCAACCGCTACAGTACCAAATGAGCCATCCTTCAGTCATATCTGTCTTACTCTGTCTTTGGTTAATGCCAAAGTTAAACTCCTGCACTGTCATTGCACATGATTGCCGAAATTGCACATGATTTCCCCTCTTTTCCTTGAGTTATAGTCACACTTCTGGCTCCACATTCAATCTGTCCTACCTTGAGACCTTCACAGAAGCAGTTCATCATTTTACATCAACTCCCAAGCACATCTGACACCTTTATTTTGATCCTTAATCGTGGTCATTTGTCTGTCGCTCACTTTGTCTGTCATGGCCAAATTTGTTCGGCAATTCCATTGTTATTCTTCACATGTTAACCATCTGTCATTTAGCTTTCCCATGCTCCTTGATAATGAAACAAGACTGAAAGTCTAACAGCGGCGTAGCTGGGCTTGTTAAATATTATAAACCACAAACTCATATGATTAGCTTTTTTAACAGTCGCTAATGCTGTTTATAACATTAAACAAAGAAATTTGGAGGAATCCCGACATCCATGAGGTAAGTTTTACTTACAGAACTGAAGGAAGATCTACTGTAATCTATACACCCCACAATCTACATCCGAATATTCATCATATTCGATCATTAATTTGCCGTCGTCTGGGCAGCGTGTATAATTTCTCCTCCTTACCTTTTCATTTCAACTTGCTTTTTGTGACTAATGTAAAGTCATATAAAAATGGTTTTAACTAAGTGGCGTATTAAAAAGACATTTTTAATAGAAGCGATTATAAAATAATAGAACGTTGAGAGGCATATTAAATGAAGAAACAGAGTTTCACTTTGGTTTTTACCAACGTGCCTTCCCAGCCGATTTCGACATCCGTGTGCACAATCCCCAATGTGATCGCCAAGGTATTTCTCCAGGTCCAGTGCGGTATTTCCATGTTTTCCCATGTATTACTTCAGCTCGTGATTGTGGTTTGCGTACAACTAATTGTTCCTTCCCTTCCTAATGTGAGGAAAGGTACACATTATTAATATTATCTTATTGAAGAGCAACGAGTTTCCAAAGGGAAAGAATATGGAAAATATGAAAAAAAATTCCAAAAGAATATGGAACTACCCAGACTCTTCCGAGAGCTGGCCATCCGACCAAACTGAGCAACCGGCCAGAAGGACCTTGGTCAGGGAGGTGACCCAGAACCAAATGACAACTCTGACAGAACTATAGAGTTCCTTGGCTAAGATGGGAGAACCTGACGGAAGGACAACCGTCTCTGCAGCACTTCACAAATCTAGGCTTTATGGGAGAGTGGCCAGACAGCAGTCACTCTGAGTAAAAGGCACATGAAAGCATGCCTGTAGTTTACAAAAAGCCACGTGAAAGACTCTCAGAGCATGAGACAAACGTTTGTGGTCTGATGAGACAAAAATGAACTGCTTGGCCTGAATGTAAAGCACTACGTCTGGCGGAAAACCGAGTACAGCTCATCATCCATCCAACATGCTTTTAAGTGGCAGGGACTGGGAGACTTGGAAGGATAGAAGGAATAATGAATAGTGCCAAATACAGGCAAATCCTTGAGGATAACCTGCTTTCGATTGCAAAAGACCTTACTTAGACTGTGGTGAAGACTTACAATCCAACAGGACAATGACCCCAATCATACAGCCAAAGCAACACTGGAATGGCTTCAGAACAAAAATATGACAGTCCTTGAGTGGCCCAGCCAAAGTCCAGACTTGAATCCAATTGAGAAGCTGTGGAAAGAGTTGAAGATTGTTGTTCACAGACGCTCTCCATCCAACTTAACAGAGCTTGAGCAAATATGCAAGGAAGAATGGGAGAAACTCCCCAAATCCAGATGTGCAAAGCTGATGCAGACATACCCAAGAATCGAAGCTGTAATTGCTGCCAAAGGCGCTTTTACGAAGTATTGACTCAGGGGGCTGAATACTTATGTAAATTAGATGTTTGTGCATTTCATTTTTAATTATTTTGCAAAAATGTCTTTAAAAAAATTCCACTTTGTCATTATGGGGTATGCGTAGGTCAGTGACAAAAATCTCAAAATAATTCATTAAAATTCAGGCTGTTACACAACAAAATGGAAAAAGTCAAGGGGTGTGAATACTTTCTGAAGGCGCTGTATGTCAGGCAGAATGGTGCAGAGGAAAGAAGCACACTTACCTTTGAACTGAATCTCCTGGGTTCAATTTTTGAGCAGACTGTAAACTGTCAGATAGGTGTTTCACAAGCAGGGAATTGTTGCATCACATGGTGTTCTGTCCATCGGATAGATGTTAAGCAAAGTGTCCCATCTGCTACTCTTTTTTGTTTGTCTCTTTTGCAAACAGCAGATGAGTTATCACTGGCATCCTTAACCAATTACAAAGTGCTACCCTGACTGATGGGAATGCAATGGCAAACCACCGACTTTATTATAAACAGTGAGGAGAACATTATAACATAACAGAGAATATACAGGGTGCCCCAACACCGAGACCCCCCCCCCCCCCCACCCCCCCTGCCCAGCTCTCCTGGGTCGACACTGTACAATGGCGGGCATATAGCGGGAAGGATCATTCATTTGACATCTCAAATATCAAATTTCATAATGATCTAATGAGCCTTTCTTGTTCTGTTGCAGATTTTGTGAAGTGATGTCGTGGTCGGGTGATTCCGAGAAGAAAAGGTGGATATGCCGCATCATGGCTATCGCGTTCCGAGTCGCCAGGGATCAGATGCCGGGAACCATATCCCGATCCTGGGTTGCCAAGTACCTGAACAGGTCTGAGGACTTCGTCAAACGCAATTGGAACCGTGATCCCTTCGATTGCGAGATGGACAGCCGGCCCGAACAGACAGCACAATGTTTGTCTCAGGAAAGCAGGGATATCATCATCGAGTCGCTTGCCAAGGAGAAGAAAAGCATTCGAGGGCTCCAAAAGGAGATTGAATGGGTTCGAGGGAAGAAGAAGAGCTTATCCACAGGTTCCTTCAGTCCATTGGCGCAAAGGCTTTTCACCAAATTCCAGCACCGAAGCTGACGGAGAAGAACGTCGAGGATCGAATGTGGTTTTGTGAGTTTTTGAGCGAGTGGACCTCTGATGATTTTCTTTTCCTGGCCCCTTCTGATTAATTTTTCATTTATGAGGCTCGACGTCCCAACTTCCAGAACGACAGAATTTGGGCTCTTCACAATGATGACATTCCACGAGAACTCAAGATTCGAGAGAAATCGAAGAAAGCACGGTGCGTTGGCGTCTTCTTGATGTTCACAGCGAAAAGGTTGATGTGGGTCATCAAAGAGCAAGGACAATCATGGGACGGCAAATACCTCCGAGACGTTGTGCTGACCCGCCATGTTATTCCGTTCTTACGGAACCCAGAAAATGTCCTCAGCATCAAGGAGACCACGTTTCTGCACGACCGAGCCCCGTGCATGAGCGCAATGGCGACCCAGAATCTTCTGAAGGCGAACAAGGTCGATTTTTTTGGAAACGATGACTGGCCGTCAGCACCGCCTGACCTCAACGCCTGTGAACATTTGGGGCGATACTCAAGGACAGAGTTGAACAACGCCTCCAGAACACCAGGGAAGAGCTTCTCACTGCTTTGACTAACGTCCTCGAAGAAATGGAGTTCGATCGTGACTTGTTTGTGTCTCTCTTGGAATCCTACCCCACGCGTTTGGAGGCAGTTCGGTCGGCGGGCGGTGGGCACACCAAATATTGAAGCAAAACTTTGAAACTGTGCACATGAGATGTCGAATAATAAAGCTTTTTTCCCCTATTCGTGGTTTCTCCCTTCCTCTCTTACGTTGGGCTGGGAAGGGGGGGTGGGGGGGGGGGGGCTAAGGTGTTAGGACACCCGTATATAACAAATATAAATGAATATAACAGAGAAATTAAAAATATATATGGAGGCATTGCGGAGAAATTAAATAAAATAATCTCTATTATGGCCGGCTTGTTAAAATCCTATAAAGACCAAACATGAACTATATAGATCAAACCATATTTATTTATTTAGGAGTTCTCTTGCAAGGAACTTCTGTGCAGGAGGATGCCATTAGGGTCATCAAAGCCTGTGAAATGGTTGCCAACCTATGGTTGTTTGTCCATGCTCTATCCTTTTTAAATATGGAGTGTCAAGCAAGGCAGCAGCAAAGATCAGCTCGGCCTGAATTGGCAAGACAACATCTTTTTAAACATTTTTGGTATGACGGTTGGATTTCGGACCGCCATCCTCCCAGATTCACAGTTGAAACTCCAAGCATTACACCATTAAATCTGGTAAATTTTGAAAGCTACAATTTGCTGAAATCTAGAATGCATCTACTATTAATTATACATACATATTTGAGGGGTGGGGATGGTGGACAAAGCATTAGTGGTAGGTCATGGTCATGCACCTGAACAATAAGGGGGCACCCGTTAAAATAAAATATATTGCGGAGGGAGGTAGGTCACAGATTGGGAGTCAATGGACAATAAGTTTTTGTATAACTTGTCCACAGTTAATTACAACGACATTCGAATTTTAGAACTGAATTAAAACAGCAATCTGTTTTCAAACTTGAAATTATAAGGCCCATATGATTATTGGTGTGCGTGTGTAAGTATACAGACACACACCAGCTGGAAATTCGAGAAAAAATAAGAAGCAGTCTTTGAACTGTTGTTAAAGATTACTTTCCTGAACATGTTTTTTGTTGTTGAATCTCGCCCAGCAGAGTGATAAACGATTATTGAAATGTGATAAAATGTTACAACATGTTCACACCAAGGACAGATATTGTATACAGAAAATAAAACCTCAATGTCAAACTCAAAGTTCATCAGGATGCGTTCTGGGCAGGCAGAGGCAAGTTAGGATCTAAAAGAGTGCGCCGAGCGAAAACGCAGACTAAGCATGTTATGAAAATAAAAAAGTACAGCTGCATCCCATTTATGCTGGACTGGCAGGTTGCATGTAATGTTTGCTTTTGAACCGCTGTTCGGTACACAGGCCACACACACACACACACACACACACACACACACACACACACACACACACACACACACACACACACACACACACACACACACACACACACACACACACACACACACACACACACACACACACGGTACTCTTGTATACACCATGTGTGTTTGCTGCAAAATAAATAGTTATAACTAGAATGGTACTCAGTAAGGTGCATACCACCACCAGTCACACCAAACCTGAAATATCCTGCTACGTATCGTTTTCGGCCCTATCTCTCATTGGTGAAGAATCATTTTTAAAATTCTAGTATCTGGATTCGGATCTTCACCAAAATCAAATAAATTCGTTTTTGACAAACACCCAACCTGCCCACCAAATTTCGTCTGAATCAGTTCAACTTTTTGAGATACCCTCAGGGGCGCCGAGAATGGAGGGGGGGAGGGGGGGGCAGGTCCCCTACTGTGGTTCCTCCCATTTTTTTGTTCCATATAATGTTTGTGATGATAAAACACTGGGGGAAACTATATTTTGTGTCTCCCTCTCAGCCACTCAGGGTGAATATCATTGCCGTGGGCAGTAACACCCACCCTCATGAAATAAATTAATGTGGGAATAATTTACATGATAATGTGGTAATGACGTAAATGCACACAGGAAGGTTGGTCAAACCCCATCTAGATTAAATGGGTTAAGAAATGAATCCGCATATAGGAATAAATGAATCTATATTATAATAGCCGTAGATGATTCTGTCTGTCTGTCTGTCTATCTGTTGGGTGTCTGTCCGGGGTGTGGCTTACTCGGTTTGCAGAGTAGCTCCACCCATAGCTCCACCCATTCTGGGAGTGGCTATAAACAAATATCCACCATTTTATTAACTCGCATAGCTTTGAGTCCTGTTTTGTAGGCCCGTGGTGTCTTGCTCTCCCCCAGTTTTATTTCAAATCAAATTCGATAAATCATTTCATTTTTCACAGTCGCTAACATAGTTTTAGACTCGGTTGAAAAAAAACGGGAAGAAAATCCGATGAAAGTTGCCGTTTATAGAACGAAATGAATTCTCAAAGGCCTGTAACTTCAAGGCCATTGAGTCTCTCTCACGCCTTTATCTCCAATCTAACTCACCATATGATTTCATTTTTATCGATGGTTTTACTTTTAGACTCGGTGTCAGCAATAATTGAGAACAATCCACACACGCGGGAAAATGCAGAGATATATTTTTTTAAATCGCGTCATGGTGTATCATACACCGCCCAACATGACACCGCCGGCAATGTGTCGATATATATTAAAAATTCGCTTTTGCTTTTCCGTTATGATATATTACTATTTCGTTTGATGATAGTCGTCACAAAAACGTCAACAATGATGCCGACATATATTTCTTCGTTTTTATTTCATTCAACATATTAGCCGGAAGTAAAATATGTTTCAGGAAATTACCGAGAGATATTTCTTCGTTTTTTTTATTAGTTATGTGCGCATACACTTTAAATAGGTTTATTTGAAATCTTTAATTTTCCACAAACATTCCACACACGCGGGAAAATGCAGAGATATATTTTTTAAAATCGCGTCATGGTGTATCATACACCGCCCAACATGACACCGACGGCAATGTGTCAATTTCACAGTCGCTAACATAGTTTTAGACTCGGTTGAAAAAAAACGAGAAGAAAATCCGATGAAAGTTGCCGTTTATAGAACGAAATGAATTCTCAAATGCCTGTAACTTCAAGGCCATTGAGTCTCTCTCACGCCTTTATCTCCAATCTAACTCACCATATGATTTCATTTTTATCGATGGTTTTAGAGTCGGTGTCAGCAATAATTGAGAACATTCCACACACGCGGGAAAATGCAGATATATTTTTTAAAATCGCGTCATGGTGTATCATACACCGCCTAACATGACACCGACGGCAACGTGTCGATACATATTAAAAATTCGATATATCATTTCATTTTTCACAGTCGCTAACATAGTTTTCGACTCGGTTGAAAAAAAACGGGAAGGAAATCCAATGAAAGTTGCCGTTTATAGAACGAAATGAATTCTCAAACGCCTGTAACTTCAACTTCAAGGCCATTGAGTCTCTCTCACGCCTTTATCTCCAATCTAACTCACCATATGATTTCATTTTTATCGATGGTTTTGGACTCGGTGTCAGCAATAATTGAGAACATTCCACACACGCGGGAAAATGCAGAGATATATTTTTAAAAATCGCGTCATGGTGTATCATACACCGCCCAACATGACACCGACGGCAACGTGTCGATATATATTAAAAATTCGCTTTTGCTTTTCCGTTAAGATATATTACTTTTTCGTTTGATGACAGTCGTCACAAAAACGTCAACAATGATGCCGACATATATTTCTTCGTTCTTATTTAATTCAACATTATTAGCCGGAAGTAAAATATGTTTCAGGAAATTACCGAGAGATATTTCTTCGTTTTTTAAAATTAGTTATGTGCGAATACACTTTAAATAGGTTTATTTGAAATCTTTAATTTTCCACAACATAATTTACTTGCCATTTATCATTTGATGATTACGAGACAAATTCCTCTTGAGGATCGTGACAATTCATGCGCTGCGTGGAAACTTCTATTTCCAAAATGAATGAGACGATCGATGAAGAACGCAGACTTGAACAGGATGCAGCAAGAAAACGAATGAGACGGGCGAACGAGTCCATCGACGAACGTCAATGCAAACTTGCGGGGTCACCCGTGGGAATCCCACGGGCATGGATGTGTGTGACATTTCGACATATTGAGTTAGATGCTGCACATTCATTTTTACAAAATGGTTACTGGCAAGTCATCAGATCCAGAAATGGTGTAAAAACCACCGTTTAGAGGCCATTTTTCCCCGCAAAGCGGGGGTTGGCCTTTTCGGGGACCGTGGTAGTTGTTGTTTTTTTTGTCCCCTTTTTACGGCTGGATGCCCTTCCTGACGCCAACCCTTTTTGCCGCCTTCAACGACAAACAGGGAATTACCAGTGAACTGGTACTCAATTAGCCAACCTCGGAAGGATGACAGGCTGAGTCAACCCCCCTGGCATTAATTCGGCGATCGACCGAGATTCGAACCCAGGATCCTAAGCCGGCACCCTAGCCGCTAGCCCAACACCAGAAATGGTGTCATGAACACAATTTATTTACGCACAAGCACAAAAGCAAGACGGGCCGATTTCCGATTCCGACGGGCCGACGGGCGAGACGGGCCGATTTCCGATTCCGACGGGCCAATTTGGAGCAAGAAAAAGAACGAGACGGGAGAAAAAGGAGAGAAACGAGACGGGGAAAGCCGATTGGAGAGGCGAGTGAGGCGCGATTGGAGAGGAGTGTGAGGCGCGATTGGAGAGGAGTGTGAGGCACGATTGGAGAGGAGTGTGAGGCGTGATTGGAGAGGAGTGTGAGGCACGATTGGAGAGGAGTGATTGGAGGGGAGTGTGAGGCACGATTGGAGAGGAGTGTGAGGCACGATTGGAGAGGAGTGTGAGGCGCGATTGGAGAGGAGTGTGAGGCGCGATTGGAGAGGCGTGTGAAGGATTGCAGAGGAGAGGAGTGTGAGGGATTGGAGAGGTGAGGGATTGGAAAGGAGAGGGATGTGAGGGTTTGGAGAGGAGAGGAGTGCCAGGTGGAGAGAGGAGAGTGTCAGGTGGAGACAGGAGAGTGTCAGGTGGAGACAGGAGAGTGTCAGGTGGAGAGGAGTGAGGGGTCACATATTATGTGAAATAACTAAATTCACACCATTTCTGGATCTGATGACTTGCCAGTAACCATTTTGTAAAAATGAATGTGCAGCATATAACTCAATATGTCGAAATGTCACACACATCCATGCCCGTGGGATTCCCACGGGTGACCCCGCTAGTCTTACTATAATTCACCAAATGTCTGTCCGTCTGTCTATCTGTCTGTTCCTGAGTACCGCAAAAACGGCTGAATCGATCGCAACAAAATTTTGGGTGGGTAATCCTGGGACGCCCTGGAGTAAAATAGGTTTTATTGTTTTTCCATTTTTTTCCCCCAATTTTCCAATTTTTCCAATTTTCCAATTTTCCAGTTTTTCCAAACACGATGGAATAATATTTACCGATATGAACAGTGATGTGGCTTTTATTGAAATTCTACAAATACTGTTTAGATTTTGATGAGTTGCGTGTGATATGATTCAACGGATGTTTATATGAATCGTTTAAAATAAAAAAAAGCCTTCAATTTCTGATGTTTTGCCTTTTCATTTCGGCCTCCCAATTGAAGCCCCACCCATTAGTGTTACTAGCAACGGTACCCCCATAGGGTGGATACCGTTGCTAGTAACACTAATGCATGTGTTTGTTCTGCCGAAAATATGGAAACCTCTGTAGCTATAAGCTGATTTAAAAAAGAAAATTGAAGGGGGCCATGATGAATGGGGCCTGACACATAGTATTGCCCCGAGGCCCATTCTAGCTCTTGGAGGCCCTGGATATCCTGTTCACAGACAAATGGACAGACAGTGAACAAACAGGGGTGAAAAAATAACCTCCATTCACCGGAGATAACAATGATTTAGGCAAACTTTGACAAAAAAGATCGAATTTTTCAACCATACTCACCGATATAGATTAAAAAAAAGTTATGTCACTCGATCAAGATCCGGTTATTTAGACTATAATAAAACAAGAAGGGATTGTTGGTTACACCTGCAGCATAAATTAACTCGGGAGTGCAACACGGTAATGATGGACCAAATGGCATTCTCATTTCCTTGTTTAAGGTCATACATGATCGTGCTATCATTCGTTACACTCAGTCTAGTGCAGCAGAGAGTGTGGAAACCTTGATATATTCATTTCCATTAAATAAATATTTGATTACAATTGTTTTGATTCCCGACAGAACATCAGTATTCAAACATACCGGTGCAGTCCAAGCTCTGCACCTCTTCCCACCGAGGGAGAAACATGACATATGATACTTGATCATCCGAAGCGCCGTTATATGATGTTGTAACATCAAACTGATTAAGATTTGAAAGTTTTTACTTGTGATGACCTTCCGTATGTGAAAATAATGCGGTTCAGCAATTTTCAGGGAAATTGTCCCAGGAGGTTGGAAACGTATAAGAAACGAACAGCAGAGCCGGACGTGGTTGACAGAATGCCAGATTAATTGTGGCAGGAGGTTGAAGACGTTGCAAAAGAAGAGGCCAAAAACAACATCCCAAAAGCAAACAGAAAGAAGAAGACTAAATGGCTGTCAGAAGAGGCAATAAATATTGCAGACATAAGAAGAGAGATGAAAACCAAAGGTGCATCAAGATAAACAGCTAAATGCTGACTTCCAACAACAAGCTAAGAAAGGCAAACACAAGATATTTCAAAGAGGCAAACATGGAGATATAAAGTGACAAGAGAGCGGGGAAAACAAGAGATCTTTATAAAAAGATCAGAGAGATCACAGGAAAGTTTTGGTCTCGGATCGGTGTGCTTGAGAGTAGAACAGGAAAATATCTGATAGAAGAAACACAGGTGAAAGAAAGATGGAAGGACTTTACTGAAGCCCTATACAAACGATATAGCAATTTGATGGCAACCTTCGAAGAAATGGAAAATGAGCAAAAACCAATAGTGATGGAAGGTGAGGTACAGATAGGCCTGGAAGAGCTGGCAAATGGAAACGCACCAGGTGCCGATAAAATTCCATTATAACTCGTTGAGGTCATTGGGGAGGAGGCAATCAAAAAGTTTAACAGCTGTCTGTACACACACCTAGAGCAAGATTGCATGGCCTAATTAATGGTGGAAGCAGTCAGTCTAGATACCGTTGCCAAAGAAGGGAGGCAAGAGAATGTTCAAATAACTGAAACATTGCCTCGATTTCACATCAAAGGAAGGTATTACCAAAGATCATTGAACAGAAAATAGAAGACTTCATCAAGAGAAAAATGCCTGTTGAGTAAGCAGGTTTTAGAAGAGGAACAGGAACTTCTTAGATTCTATAATGTAGATTACAGTAAAGTAAATAAATATCATGTATAAATATATAGAATTGTATATATATAATAATTTTAATTTATATTGTATATAAATATTGTATTGTATAATAATTATACTGTATTGTATTATAGCCGGCCAAGCCGGTGTTGTGAATGAACGCGTACGTATTATGTTGAAAAGCCAGATTTTGCTGGATCCTTTGAGAATTTCGAAGCTTTGACGCACCAAATCGCTCCATGGAGGCCGCCATCTTGCGGATGCGGAAGTATGCATAAAAAATTGCGAAAAGGTTCAATAGGCGCCCGCGGAACTACGTATCTTCCGGTTAGTGCACCCTTCGCGACAACAGTCCCGTCTCTGGGGCATTTTCGAAATTTTTCTCTTCTTTAGTGGTAGACCTAAAAAGCCGAATTAGACTTCAATCCCATGCTCCCATGCTCAGTAGGTTTGTCTGATTTATGATGTTGTCCTGCACCTACCGGTATAAGTGGTTTACATAAAGAAAGAAAGCTCGGTTTGATTAACGACAGTCACACATTGCCGTTGAAACGGCGCTATCGTCTGACCTGTCGGCACTGATCTTACTGCAAGCTAACTTCTTCTGGTGGAGGAAGCCGCAGTGCCCGGAGAGAACCAGTCCTGACAGCGACTGAAGTTAGAAGACTACACACATACTGTGAAAACGTATGTTAAGCCCAGTTAAAATTTCTTAAAATAGGCCCTAAGCTAGCACATCGTATAGTTACTTCCTCAAGCTTCTTGTGACATTTATTGTATGTAGGTATTGGGGAGGACTGTCTGCTCTTCTCTTTTACCAAGTCTTACCAGGTACGGTACCTACTATCAACTACCTAACCCACTGATGCCATCGTGATGGGTAAAATAGTGGCAAGAGGCTTTGGCTTCGCCGGCTCATTGCGGCTTTGCAGTCGGGTACTAGTAAATTGTATTGTATATAATAATTTAGTGATAGTAAATATAATGTATTGTTAATGTAGATTATAGTAAAGATTCTGTTGATCATGAATTGATGTGGATTATGCTGAGAGAAATGAGGATGTGTATGGTAATGTACAGTAAACACCTTATGTGTATGGTAATAATCCTGTACAGTAAACAAGAATCTACAGTCAGAACAGAGTATGGTGAGACAGGATGGTTTGGGATTGGAAAAGGGGTCAAACAGGGGGATGCATCCTCTCCCACTTACTTGTTCACTATGTACTGTGAGTACATCATGAGGAAATCAAACTTGAATGACATAGAAACTGGAGTCAGGATTGGGGGGAAGATGTATCAACAATCTAAGGTATGCTGATGATATCAATCTTTTGGCAGAAACTAAAGAGGAATTGATGAAACTGTTGCAGAGAATGGAGAAGGAAAGTTAAAAGGCTGGTCTTTATTTAAACCTAAAAAAGACTAAAATCTTGTCAAATGGGGAGATCGATGTGTTCAGATTTGGAGAATATCATGTGGAAATCCTGAAAAGTTTATTCTTCCTGTGTTCTAAGATTGAAGTGAGTGGAGAATATGGTTGAGTAACTAAAAGATGGTTAGCATTGGGGAAAACAGCAATGTCAGGATTGATAAAGATCTGGAAAGCCAAAGATGTGCAAAAACAAACAAAGAGGCCATTGGGGATTGCCCTGGTATTTCCAAATGCAACGTCTAGATGTGAGTCATGGACATTGAAAAAGAAAGAAAGGAAGAAGATTGACAGTTTGGAAATGTTATGTTGGAGACGAATGTTAAAGATTCCATGGACTGGATAGTCAGGTTCACTATGTTTTTTCGTTCAAAATAATGGTAGATTAGCAAACCTATACATTTTTGGAAACGTTATTACATGGAAAATCTGAAAATCAATGTTTACATTTGCCAATTCCGACCAATTCGACCAATCGACCAATTCCATTCGACCAATTCGACCATTCGACCAATCGCTTCGATCGACCATTCGACCATTCGACCAATTCGATTTGATTCATCGAATTCGATTCGATCGACCATTCGACCAATTCGATTTGCCAATCAATTTGACCGACCTTTGCTTGTGTGGAACGGACTGTGAAAACGATGCGGACTATATTGTCGGATACGACACACAGGACAGTGATGACGAACTCTAAATGGCATATTCTGTAATCGTGTATGTTTGATGTCATTGACTGCCTGTGTAGATGTGAAGTTATACTGACTGCATGTGTATATATGATTTTGCTGACTGCCTGTGTATGTTTGGTGATATGAATTATTGTGACACATTTTGATGTTATTAACTGCCTGTACAAAATGATAACATGTATTTGATTATGCAACTTATCGCGAATATAAAGACAGTATTTTGCAATTCAAAACCTTTGATTCGTGTCTTACCATTCCCCATAGCACTAATTTGATACTTTCATTGGATTCCTTGTGCCTGAAAATATAGGTTTAGTATATTTAAAAAAGTTTTTAGGGTAATTAGAGGCAGAAATAGAACAAAATATGTATTTTACAGTGGCCATTTTGAAAATCCAAATGGCCGCCATACAGGTATCTCTCCAAATGTAAACATTGATTTTTAGTTTCCTTATGCTATAACCTTTCCAAAAATGTATAGGTTTGTTAATCTACCATGATTTTGAACGAAATATAATTTATTGACATAGTGAACCTGACTAGGAGGAAGAACAAACCAATGAGCATTGGAATAATTCAAACCAAGAGCAGCTCTCCTCCTGCAACAACCCCAACAACCTCAAGTTTGCTGGCAATGGAAGCACATCGTACGTTGCCCTCAAAAGGAAATCCAACAGTATTGGCTCCATCTTCCCTTGCCACTTCAATGTCCTCACCTGCACACCTTCCCATTGAGTCCAAGCACCTCACGGTGCCTGTCCAACTGCTGGATTGACCACTTGAGATTGTATTAAATACCAGGAAGGTATCCCATTATGCATTAGCTTAGCAGAGCTACAGCTCCCCTCCTTCCTAGAGTAGGAATGTACTGCAGTCAATACCGGGAAGGGGATTTAATTCTCAAATAGACCAGTCCACCCCGAAGAGGGAACATCCATGAACATTCATTTCGGGATTGTTGGCCCTCTTCAGCGAGGAGCAAAGGCTCCTGTTGGTCACGATGCATGCAGCAATAGCTGATCTGGCACTTGCTTCCTGGCACCCACTCCAAGCCAAACGTCTTGAGATTGTATTAAATTGCATTTTGCTTTTGAATTAAGTGGATGTGGCAGTTTTAGGGCACATCCCAATTTCCATGCAGGCATTGATGAGTCAACTATGAATCATGGAGTGGCACCACACATACACCAAGCGAGGTGGAGCAGGCAGATCACACCCTCCCAGAGGGTCATTAATGTGCCATCTTTCATCGACTTGTAGAGCTATTTTCATTCCAAAACAACTCATTCCTTTAATTTTGGAACATATTCATTGCGACTTGGCGGATCAGAAGCATAAATTGTGAGTGTAGATAAAAGATGCAGACTATACCATATGTTGCTTTTTCAAACTTTTTACAGTAAGGATACACAAGGACAGAGAATATAAAGGGTACAAGCATACTACTTTTGAGCGATATTCTGGGATCTTTAACATCGACAATCGAAATGCAGATTAGAAAACTGGCCTTATGTTCACATCCAAGATGTAGCACGACTTACCAGCAGTGCATAAGGATAATTTTAGTCGGATTTGACACCATATAGCAACAAATTCATGACCAGACAACTCAAATGTTTGTACTTTACCAAATAACCTTTCCTTCTGTTCTTCTGCCAACAACACCTGAACTTCCATGAAGGTATCTCATTCAAGTACTATTCAAGCTCCCTCTACTTTGCTTCTGGGATCTCACGTGACAGGCACATTCAAGCTGACAAGTTATGGAGTTACCAGAAACAGAATTTCTGGTTTGATAGTGGCAGCTTAATGCTTCACTGGAATCATTGCATCCCATATTGCATTGATTAGATGTTTTCCTACATTGACCAACACACAAAAGTGTAGAAAACATAAATAGCATACCCTCTGCAACTGATGATTGTGGGTCCTTGGTATCCGAGGGGTCTCTCCGGACCGGGTTGGCTGTGCATCATGTACGTCTTGCTCAGCACCTCGTTTCTGAAGAAATCATTGTGAGCGAAGTGGAACTCCAGCGCGAATGTCTGAGCATGGGGGGCAGCGAGGGCCCGGTTCGTCACTGCAGAGTGAAGATCGTGGTGCTATGGCAGGAGCTCTGGGAGGAAGGTGGTCAATCCAGCTCTCAATATTCGGGGTCTCTATGTGTTATTGTCTAGTTTTCCCCTCGCCCCTTACCGCTCTCCCTAAGAGCAGCACTTGAGGAAATTAGTCGACCGTCTGTTGTGATTACCATAGTTATAGATCTAAAAACGTTTTTACCTCCTTTATACTGTTCACGTGACATTTGATCTTTTGTTGAGATTTAATTACTGTTTTTTAAGGAGTCTTGGTATAATGTCAAATGCTACTGCTACCAATGAATGATAAATCTACCATAATCTGCCATGTAAAACACAATGTCAGTTTGTGTGTTTGTACAGATGTCTGTCGCCCATTGTAAGAACAGGTTTTAAAGGCCAATCATTTAACACGAATGTGTGTTCACTACAGTATCTTTTTGAGGATAAAACAAACTCGAAAAACATTTTCCATAACACAGTAATTATGTCTCTTCTATTGGAATTGTAGACGGTGGCTTGCAAACCGAGCCTCAAGGGGGGTGTACAGAAGCGTTTCTAAAAATAAGAATACATACAAGGCGTAGTGAGGTGAAATTCACTGCACATGATGTGCAACACCCTCCGAGTAAAACGAGTGTTCATTTATGTCTGGAGGATGTCTAATAAATAAAGAAGATCTAAGCACACTTCAAACTAGGCCGAGGCATCAGACTTTGTCACTGTCACGAGACTGCACCATCAAATAAACTATTCCAACCCATCATATTTGACGGGGTTTTTACGAGTGCAATGTAATAATAATAATGATAATTCGTCACGATTATGATGACGATGGCACAGGCCAAATATTGCACAATCCAAAAATTATGACAATGGGTCTTATGAAGACAATGACAATGGGTCAAAATTATGACCTCCATTTAATGGGTGTCTATGAAGAGGTCGACTTATAGTGGCGAGCAACATTGATATTACATTATGGAAAGTAGAAGCGACTTCACAGGAGATGCACTAGTGAAAGTCTGAGCTGTCGGATATTCCTCGAGGAAGTGGCGAAGCCGTAATAAGGGCGTCCATCATGCCAATCTGTGAGGTTTAAGTGTGATGCAAGAACTGGTCATATCGTCCATCATAAGAAGAACTCTCGTCACAGAATGAGCTACACTGAGGCTAACCACTAGACATGATGGAGGAATTGCATTGGGGAAGGCCACATATTGGAAGCAAGCCTCACATATTATGGAAACCTGAACAATAGAAAACATCCCATGACATCTACAAGAACAAGATTATGCAAGAAGTGGTCCAACTCATTATTATATGCATTCTGTCATGGCAGGTGATTGTATACACTTGAAACTTTAATTAGGGTTTTTAAAGTAGAATATAAAAGCGGAGAGGTCACCATGAATGCTTCGCTACCAGGCTGTTATCCAGATAACAGGGTCTACAGGGAGATGGAAAAAAATACCCCAATTAGCCAGAATTGGCCAAGACAGCAGAGAGACGCTGTTCCCTTTATAAGAATGATCCTATGAATCATATGTAATTCATAAACGAAGATGCACAAATGATTTGAATCATGCATCAAATGTATATGAATTTACATCGATGTTCTTTCTGTAAGGAAACCAATGGCGTTTATCCAAAATTGTATGATCATTCATTTTTTTTCAACGAAATTTCTATCTATAAGTGCTTCTCATGGGTTCATGGTTTTCAATTGGTATACTGCATGGCAAACTCATTTGCTCAATTCATACAGCGCCTTTTCCCCAAACTGGTTGGCAGGCCTATGGGCATAAAAAACTGTATTGGGGTGGGGCAGAAGCTGGAAAAATAAATAGCACACCATTAGTTACAGTCCCAATTCCTTACAAGAAATAAAAAACATTTGCTCAAAACAAGGGTGCAGGAAATGGTTTTTGATAACAACTGTCATAACTCACGAATGGTTCGAGATAACTGTCATGACTCACGAATGGTTTGAGATAACTCTCATGACTCACGAATGGTTTGAGATAACTGTCGTGACTCACGAATGGTTTGAGATAACAACTGCAATAACTTACAAATGGTTGGAGATAACAACTGTAATAACTTACAAATGGTTCGAGATAACAACTGTCATAACTTACAAATGGTTCACGATAACAACTGTAATAACTTACAAATGGTTCGAGATAACAACTGTAATAACTTACAAATGGTTTGAGATAACAACTGTCATAACTTACAAATGGTTCGCGATATCAACTGTAATAACTTACAAATGGTTTGCGATAACCACTGTCATAACTAACAAATGGTTCGCGATATCAACTGTAATAACTTACAAATGGTTTGCGATAACCACTGTCATAACTAACAAATGGTTCGCGATAACAACTGTAATAACTTACAAATGGTTTGCGATAACCACCGTCATAACTTACAAATGGTTCGGGATAACAACTGTCATAACTTACAAATGGTTCGCGATAACAACTGTAATAACTTACAAATGGTTTGCGATAACCACCGTCATAACTTACAAATGGTTCGGGATAACAACTGTCATAACTTACAAATGGTTCGAGATAACTGTCAAACCTGCAGAACCTTACTATGAGTGAACAAGAGACATGTTGAAGTTGGTGCATAATGAAGGTAAGCCTACCTAGCCAAATGACTCTGTTGTGAAATCGATGATAAATCATTTCCATTTGCAGTCCTGTACGCAGGGTGTAAATATCATACTGAATGCAACGGATAACTGTCTCGTCTAAGAGGGGGGAGGCCATTGGGGCAGAGGCCTGCACACAGAGTGGCACAAAATCCTAGCAACATCTTTCACTTCCATCAGAGCAATTCTACAGGGAAATGTTAAGGGGTGGAGTGTGTAAGGTAGAGGGAGGAGGAAACTCAGGATTTGGAATGATGGCATTGATGCAGTTATGGGAACGTGAAGCTGCATTGTGCGGAGTAAGGGATAGGTGCGGAGAGGGTGGGAGTTTGTGGGTATTGGGGTTGGGGCAGTATTCTCCAACTCACCATTCCCTTTTCACCCTCGGGAAACTTCAACTGAATGTCCTGGAGCTGTTGCAGGATTGGTTCATCATATTCCTGCAAAGAGCCAGTGACAGTATCTGGATTAAGCTCAAAGAAGTGCTGAAATGCACAATGTATGCGGCGCAAATAAGCAAGTTTATCTCTAACAAAACCATGAGGAATATGCGACAAAACTGGCAATTTCTAACAATAAAGTGTCATCCAACAACTGTCAAAGGGGGATATTGCCCTCTATGGGCCATTGGTGGTCATTACAGCAAATACACAGTGAAAGGATCAGCGAGTGCATCTAATAGTCCACATGCACAGAAATCTATCAATAAAACACAAATTATTTAACATCCAATCAGGATACAAAACATCGAGATAATTACTCGTTTTAGTTGTTCAACCATGCATAAGAATATCATGGGCATCATTGGACCCTTTTGTGAACATATAAAGGCCCAGGTATTGTAAATAACAGCAGGATGGTGAGGGCCAAACACCTGGGTGGTTCACATTTCAGAACATTTTAACAAGCTGAGCATCCTTTACAAATCAGCAATAATGGGCAGTTTTGTTTACAGAATAAGAAAAGGGTGAAAAACACAATCATCTGGCACAGACCTGCAGTCAGTAAATAAAGGAGTCACGATGGCAATAAAATTCCCCTGTATCCAGGCTCGACAGTATTAATTGTGGAAAGCAATATGGATGTGGCATCATCAACCACTGCACCTGAATCATGTCAGCAAGCAGATCAACCTTTTTCATGGTGGTGAGCCAAAAGCCAGGTATTCCAGTCACTTCTTTTTCTTCAGGTTCATCTGCTTCATCATGTCCACTCTGCGAATTGAAATTTGTCCGCAAGATAATTTCAACCCTCATCTTGTATCACATACACTTGCACCATCCATTTACATCCCACCCACCCATCAGCTTGCTGCGGTTCCAACACAGGGTTAGAAATTGCTTATTATCCACTTCATTGCTCCCACCCGATCTTCACCCATTCCACACATTGCCAACAACTGATTACTTCATGCAATATGTAAGTTTACTATCTCAAAATTGCTAACGTCGCACAAGCTCACTTTCGCTACACAAAAATCCATTAAATGATAAAAATAAAAAAAACATTGTCAAGATGCGGAGTAGCAGTACACCTTACAGGTCGTGTTCATTACCTCCACCACCGAAAGTGAGCAGAGGTTATGTTTTCACCCCTGTCTGTTTGTCTGTCTGTTTGTCTGTGAACAGGATATTTCAAAAACTTGTGGACAGATTTGGATGAAATTTAGTGGACAGGTAGGGGGTGTGACAAGGACGAAATGATTAGATTTTGGTGAAGATCAAAATATGGATTCGGATACCATAAGTTTTAAGTGATTCTTCACCATTGAGAGATAAAGCCTGGTGTTGGCTTAGTGGTTAGGGTGCGAGCTTCGGATCCTAGGATCCTGGGTTCGAATCCCGGTCGATCGCTGAATAATGCCAGGGGGTTGACTCAGCCTGTCATCCTTCCGAGGTCGGCAAATTGAGTACCAGTTCGCTGGTAATTCCCTGTGTGTCACAAGAGGTGACTACCAGGGTTGGTGGCAGGAAGAGCATCCGGCCATAAAACATTGCTTCAAAAAGGGGACCACGGTGCCCGAAAAAGGCCAACCCCTGCTCTGCGGGGAAAAATGGCCTCTAAAGGCGGTTCTTCACCATTGAGAGAAAGGGCCAAAAACGACATGTACTGTAGCACGATGTCTTAAAAAGTTATGGACAGATTCGGATGAAACTAGGTGAGCAGGTTGGGTGTGTGACAAGGACAAATAGTTCCAATTTTCATGAAGATCCAGCTTCAGACGTGAGATTTTTCAAAAGTGATTCTTCGCCATTGAGTTAATGGTTAAAAACGGCTAAAAAAAACAGTTAAAAAGGGCCAACATTGTACATACTGTGGCACGATATCTTAAAAACTTATAAACGGATTCGGACGATACTTGGTGGACAGGTTGGTTTTGTGACAAGGAAGAATTGGTTCGATTTTGAGGAAAATCCGGATACGAAATTTTTTGAATTTCTCAAGTGATTCTTTTCCATTGAGAGATTGGGGCCAAAATTATATGGAAATATATTTCAAAAAGTTGTGGATGGATTTGGATGAAACAAAGTGGATGAGTTGGTTGGGTGACAAGAACAAGCCAAATCGATTTTGGTTCAGGTCTGGATTCAGATCTGACCTATCAGTGGTATACAAAACAAAGTGTTCGGGCTGGCGGAGGTTGGTGCACCACTGAGTGTCGTTCTCGTTTCAGTATGGATTGTGTGATTCATCTACAGTACCAGAATATTTATTCCTCAGCAATTATTCGACTCATGTCCTCGAAGGAAGGTCGACGGAGATGCGTCATTGTAAGGCCATGCGTCTCCAACACTCCTAAACCCACCTTGTGAATACATCAGATAACAAGCCAAAATCACAGTTCTTGTCCCAGTTTCTTGCTTGTAATAAAAATTATGCACCATCCATTGATCAAGACTGCGCTTCATGAAGCATATAGCAATGCTGCTCAGACCTTTTGTTTGTACTCAGACTCTAATGCGACAATGCAAAAGCTCTTCAAAACCTGGTTATTTTATTTTTCAGGTAAAAGCTAAAAGCATGAAGGAAGAAGCTCACGTTGTTGTTTTCTGGCAACTCTGGGTTTTCAAGCCACTTTGCCTCTGTGTCTGTCGGCTCCACTAATCCAGTGACAATGTCCCGTCTCTGCAACAGCAAAGATCTCACATACTGCAGGACAACCCTGACAAATAAAGGATAAACATCCTTGGCTTTTTCTATGATCTTGGCAAAATAATAACAAGGAACGGATTGAAGGTATTATTTCTATAGATGAAGATAACCAAGGAATAAAAAAATGGAGCGGAACAGATATCCAATAACAGTAAAAAGAGAGTGATTTAAAATGTCCGATAACAGGATAGTATAAATGTCTAACGACTAAAAAACACGGTTCATAAATGTCTGATAAACGTAGTGAAATGTCCAATAACTCGAGTTTAGTGTGAGTGTTACAAATGTTCGACATGGCCATCAGTTCCATTGAATGACCTGAAGTTTTGTTTTGAAACAAGAAAACAATTTATTTTTTTTGTATACAATATTGAGGCTCGTGTAAGAGCTAACATTAATCACAAAAAAAACAAACGGACACACAAAACATACAATAATAAAGGGAGCGGGAGACAAGATGGGGAGAGAGAGGGAAGCACACACGTACAACAGTAGAGAACAGGGACATCGGGAGATCTGTGGGAGGGAGAGGGCTTGGGGGGAGGAGGCATGGGAAAGGGGGGGGGAGGGGTGGGACAGGTAGAAATCACATGGACACTGCTAGGACTTCCAGGAAAATGTCGGAATTTCAAGAATCTGGAAAAAAAAAATTCAAGAAAGTGGATCTGGGGTGAATTAGCGGGGATCAATGTTTTGGATGGGGGAAGATAAGAGATGGTGGTGAACAGATGTTTTAAAGACCTGGAGGGAGGAGTGGGATTGAAGGGAGTGAGAGAGTTTGTTCCAGAGGCAGGAGAAAAGAGGAATGAAAGAGTGAAGGTGAGCAGAGAGCCGAGATTTTGGCAGTTTCACCAGAAGAGGGTTCCTGGCAGATGATGGAATGACATGAGGAATGAATGATACATGAGAAGCATAAACATAAACATGCAATGTCATGGGATACGATCTTACCCGACTGTAGAATGTCTGGTAAAGGGCGGAATACTTTAGCTGGAGCCGGTGGACCTCCTGGAAGAATTCTGCCTGCAGCTTGAAGTAGTCTGCCTGTAAACGACGCAGAGCACTGACCCGCAACTTCACAGATGTTGGCAGCCTAAAGACATTGTCGGGGAGAAAACGGACAAATTTAATAGGAAACCTCCAATAGTTTCATAACATCCTATGCACCTTGTGGTACTGCCGCTCTCCCAGCAATGATGTAACCAGCAGCCACAGACATCATACGAATTAATATTTTAAAAAAGGAGATACACGAGAGAAACAGGAGAAGGGAATTCTGCCCATCCATTTGGAACCATGATCCAATTCAAGACTGGACGGTATACATACTACGCTTACTCTGATTCACAATGGTCACATGACGTGTGGTTTTTAACAGTCTGGGAGCTCGGGGACAGAGGAGGGGAATGAATTGTGGATCTTGAGTTGAATGAATTAGAAAGGGACAAGGGCCACACGCTCTCAGAAGTACACACATCATTCACAGGAAATTTTTCCTGCCATCAATTTCCACATTATTCCTCTTCCCTTTGTACTTATATAAATCCTTTTAAACAAGTCAACCATCTTTAAATATATTCGAGCAGTAGCGTCTAGTTGTGCTCCTCCCATCCACTTAAAAAACCTATTTGAATCTACGAATTCCCTTTGATATCTAAAATACTTGTGTCGAAGTCCCATCCCATGGAATGTTCTCTTCTCTAAGGTAAATAGCCTTGTCTGTTCTAATCTTTATTCAAGGTGGAAAACGTGCTCACCCTGGAACCATCTTCGTTCTACAATGAACATCCTCGAGTGCATGAATATCTTTTCTATAATAATGAGCTCATCGGAAATGAAACACGATATTGAAGATATGGCCTAACGAGCTTTTAGTACAATGCGAACACTATCACCTTTGATTTAAACCGGTATGATAATACACGGTATGCTGAGCAATATTAAACAAGACTGAAAGTCTAACGGTGGCATAGCCGGGCTTGTTTGATACTTTAGTTGAAGAGGATATTATGACCTGGATGGAGATACCAGTTAGCAAATAATCTAAATATTAAATTATTTTGAAGTACTCGAAGTCTCTTAGGTGTTTGTCACCATGGAAGTGAAGAGATTGCATTGGGACACTGGTTTATTACCTTCGCAAAAGCGGAAGGTTATGTTTTGATCGCTGTGTATTTATTTGTATGTCTGTGTGTGTGTGTGTGTGTATGTTATTCGCATAACTCAAAAAGTATTCAACCGATTCGCATGAAATTTGGTGGGATGATAGGTTATTATCCGGGAACCATTTGATTAGATTTTGGAATCGATCGGGTCAAAGGTCAAGGTCAAGGTCATGAAAAGGTCAAAATCGTCTTTTTACCATAGCGCGGTCAATTTGTGTCCAATTTGTATGAAACTAATGCCAAAATGTTCAGAATTCAATGCCCAATCTTGTGATATGCGACATGACACTCTGACGTCATAACACTTGTTAGCGGTTGGGGGCCAAAGGTCAGGGGGGTCACGCCCTTGCAAAATGTGCGGTTTTTTAAAAATCATAACGCGGTCAATTCGGATCCAAATTGGATGAAAGTAGATGTGTCATTCTTATGTGTCATGATGTTTTCGACTGTTGGTGCAATTTGAAGAGATGAAAAACAGAACATATATATATATATGCATATTTTACAGTTGTAAGGATGCATGTAATAAACTTGGATTAGCAGCCGTAAACATGGTTCTTTCCGTGCAAATCAACGGGACTATGGCACAGTGACAACGAATCAGCGCCGAGATCTTGTAGTCATCGAGTGTCATTCCCTCGAATCTTGCTACACAGATCTTGTAGTCTTTTATTTTGGCAACAAAAGTAGCTGCGGCGAAGGTATGCGCTCTACCGAGTGCCCGTTCTAGTTCTATATGGTTCGAGTCAACAATGAAACAACCATACACCGCTTCAATCCACTAACTTTGCAGTCACAACAAAGGGATTGCATTGTCATGATTATATTTATTATATCTATATTATTATTATTATTATTATTAACGTTATTATTACAAAAACCATACTACTGTATTAAGAAATCTGGCCTAATTTTTCCAAAGTCGCCTGAAGGTGAGGCAAGAAGGCATGAAGCCTAAGGCCTATACATACTGTGTCGTTGGAAGACCCATAACGGTTATGCTTACAATAATTGATGGTCATTTTAACAATCAGTTTGTGGATGTTTCACACTGAATGAAAAACGTAAAGGTAGAGCATGCAGATTGTAATATATGACAGGTTCGACAATATGTTTGGACTGAATGGCATAGAAATCAAAATGGCGGTTTGTGGAGTCGGCCGTCATATGCCGTAATTACGCCATTTGTGTCTGTGGTTTTGCTGTGCCATGTCCATGCTGTTTCATGTCTATGCCATGTCAGTGCTGTGTCGTGCCATGTCAATGTCCCACCCCAGTGGAAGGGAGAATGGACCTAAAGGGGAATCACCCTTACCAGGGTAATGGTCTGCAGCAATGAAGTTTAAATAGCAGATGGCTCTCCACATATGGGCGGAAGAGGGTAAATCTCCCAATAGCCAGCAGAGAGACGGAGAGGAGTTGCCCCTCCACCCCCCCCCCCACCCGTCTATACCACACACTTACCCGTGCGTACCAGCTATAGAAGGGCAATGCCATCATTGCCCGAGGAGACTTGACATCAACGTCATCCTAAGAGGGAGGGGGGGGGGGGGGGGTTGGTTGGTGGTGAGGTGAGATTGGTCGCTGGCAGGGGCCAACACAGGTGTTTGATTCACCGCTAAAATTGCCTGTGCACATGTGCTGGTTGCTGGGTAATGATGGCCTTACAGTTTTGAGCGGCAGCTGTTTCTTCTGCTTAATCATGGGATGACATCCACTATCAATCGTGGCAGAATACCACAATATCTAGCCATCTCTGTTATTCATAATAGTTCTCGGTAATATGTTCCAAACACAAAAGCGAATATTTTGTAGGCCCGATCCACACTCGGGTATGTCAGACAAATCTCGTCCAATTTCTGGCAACCTTCAGATCTTTCAGCCATTGTTGTAGCATGCAACCATCTTGGTTTGTATTACTACAACCACCAAGGATGCATCGGCCCGGCATATTTGTATAATTTTGAAGATTATTCACCGTTTGAGTTCAATTGTGCTGCAATGGCATAGAAATCAAATTCAACCCGTTGAAAATTATTTCTTGGAAACCGCTGAATGGATAAATTTGAAACTTGGCACACTGTCAAGTACTCCCAATAGTATTGGGGGGGAGGGGGGAGGGGGAGGCCTATGTACTCAATTTCAAGTTCGTGTGCAGTTCATGTTAATTTTGGGCAACCACTATAAATGTATTCTACTGTGTCCTACTAATCGGAAAAATGATGTCGCCATTTTTTTCTGTTGACCTTTAGTGACCTTGACTCAAGGTCAAAGTTCAAACGTCATTACAGTGACCATACTTCATTCAAAGTATTTCGACCTTGGTACCAAAATGTGGCAAATTTCACAAGGAACATTGGTTATGACATTTGTTTCGTCATTTGTCCTCTCAGATGTTTGCAATATGCAAATTATAAGCAAATGACCTAATCAGAGAAAAGAAAATATGCATAATTAACATATAGTCTTCACCATACACGTAAATCCCATAACTTCGCATTATTATTGAATGCCAATCATTAGTTACCATCTCAAATCTGTTCTGCTGGATCCCAAACTGGAAAAATATGTTGCTTATTGTTTTCTGTTGACATGTTCTTGATATTAAATGACCTTTGACATGTACTTGACTTTACTTACCTTGACCCAAGGTGAAATGTCAAATGTCATTTTAACCATGTGATGCGATCAAGCAAAATAAGTCGGATGTCCAGAGATTTGCTGGCAAGGGTAAGCTTAGCTGCTGGCATGCACTGATGAAATCTTCCCCTGATGCGGTATCTGCCTTTGCATCTCTTGGTAATCGTAATGGACCATCAGCAGAAACAATTGCAGCTCTAGAAGAGTTTGTTTGTCAGTAGTACGAGCCAGGGACATCCATCACCAATGTTGGTGACCTCCGCTGGAGATTGCTCACAAAGAAACAATCAGAAGCTCAAAAGTTGCCACCTACTCGAGGAGCTTTGGAAGAGGCTATCGCGCGTGCCCACTACCAAGCAATGGTGTGGAACCAAGATTACGTGCCTGACCAACAGATCCCATCTGCTGCAGACTTTGGGTGGAAAGTGGAAGGTGATGGTCTGGTGGCCATCTCAACAAAGCAACTTCCTGCCCCATATGCCATCACTCACCTAGTTAAGTGTGGATGTATGACAACAAAATGCAGCTCTCACTGCTCTTGCAGATCACAGAATATGAACTGCACAGAGATGTGTGTGTGTGGTGCAGATGATGACAACTGTACTAATAATGACCACGGTGTCACAAGAGTCACAAGAATATTGACAACATCAGTCAGCTAATAGGACCCAGGATACATTTGTGATTAATTACTAATAATTAACATTTTCTGGAGACGGGATGTACTAGCCATTATATGTATAACCGGGATATATGTTTAATAGGGTATGCTAATTATGCATATTTTTGTCTCTAATTAGCTCATTTGCATATTGCAAAAAAACGAAAGGTCAAATGACGAAACAAATGTCATAACCAATGTTCCTTGTGAAATTTACCACATTTTGGTACCAAAGTCGATATACTTTGGATGAAGTATGGTCACTGTAATGACGTTTGAAGTTTGACCTTGAGTCAAGGTCACTAAAGGTCAACAGAAAAAAATGGCGACATCATTTTTCCGATTAATAGGACCCAGCAGAATACATTTATAGTGGTTGCCAAAAATTAACATGAACTGCACACGAACTTGAAATTGAGTACATAGGCCCCCCGCCCATCATGGGGAAGAAAAGCATGATAATGATGACGTCATAGCTGAAATGGTATACCAGCCAAAAATGTTTTAATCGAATTCCTTATCCTAAAAATCTGAAATTGCATGCACATGATCTATGACCCATTTTGTATTGAAATATTAAATTTATGACATCATAGGTTACATGGTTTGGTCAGCCATATTGGATTGAAGGAAAATATTAAATAATTATATCTCTGAAACTGCTCACCCTATCGATGCGAAATTTTACAAATATCAACTAACAGCATATAGTTTGAAAATGATGATGTCACAGGTCACGTGGTTTGGCAGCCATCTTGGATAGAAAAACAAACCTTATCTGATCAATACGAAACTTCACAAACGTGATCCCCTACCCATACATATGCAGTGTGATAGCATCTACCCATTGTGGGACTATGCGGAAACATATTGGCGACACAGTCGCATTGTTCTAGTTAACTCCGCCACCGAAGGCGGATGGAGGTTATGTTTTCACCTCTGTCTGTTTGCTTGTCTGTTTGTTTGTGAACAAGATATCTCAAAAAGTTGTGGAGGGATTTGGACGAATTCGTCAGGGCAGCGTGGCACCGTCAGAGTGCAGATTAGTTCCCATGGACAGGCCCTTTTGCTCTTATCTCTCTGTCTCTCTCTGTCTCTCTCTGTGTCTCTCCCTCTCTCTCTTTCTCTCTTTTCCTCCCTCACACTCTCTTTCTCTCCCCCACTCTCACTCTTTCTCTCCCCCACTCTCACTCTCTCTCTCCCTCACTCTCACTCTCACTCACTCTTTCACTCCCTCACTCTCACTCTCTCTTTCTTTTTTTCTTTCTTTTTTTCTTTTTCTTTTTTCTCTCTCTCTCTCTCTCTCTCTCTCTCTCTCTCTCTCTCTCTTTCTCTCTCTCTTTCTCTCTCTCTCTCTCTTTCTTTCTCTCTTTCTCTCTCTCTCTCTCTCTCTCTCTCTCTCTCTCTCTCTCTCTCTTTCTTTCTCTTTCTTTCTCTCCCCCACTCTCACTCTCTCTCTCTCTCTCTCTCTCTCTCTCTCTTTCTCTCCCTCACTCTCTCTCTTTCTCTCCCTCACTCTCTCTTTCTTTCTCTCCCTCACTCTCTCTTTCTCTCCCTTTCTCTCCCCCACTCTCACTCACTCTGTCTTTCTCTCTCTCTAACTCTGTCATGAGTCTCATGACCCTTATTTATTGGAGGTAGGGGTATGCCATCCTGGATATGGGGCATCTCTGTGTCGCTCCTGCCAGATCGATTGGCCATCTCCATGCCGCAGGCTTGTTCAAGAGAACTGTCCAGGCACATACAATAACAACAACAACAACAACAACACCACCAGGTGGGTCGACTCAGTCTGTCAACCTTCCGAGGTTGGAAAAAATGAGTAACAGCTTACTGGTAATAAGGGCACTGAATCAGCAGCACAGCTGTGCTTCCAGAAAATGATGCAACCAGCAGCCAGACACGGCATACAAAACAACAACAACAACAATAAACTACCACACATCCCAGAACTTCCATGTTTTCTTTGGAGCTCGGAAGCAGTTTTTAATTTAGCACTTAACATCTTAAATCACCTGATGTACAGTACATGTTTTTTTCAGTCGGCATTAAATATGATGGAACATTTTGGTCTGGTCCATTGCGTTTCGACGCTGCCTCGTCTTGCCTACATATGATTGTGCGGTTGATGATTCATGTCCTCAGGAGAATTTAGGATGGGTGACAAAAATCGATCTGTGAAAAGGCAGCTGAATTCCCCGAACTGAATAGGGGAAAAATAAAACAAGAATCCTAATGTGAAAATCACTTATGGATGGAATAAACAGAACGTTGATCTAAACATGCAAAGATGAAAAAGACCACGTGAAGCGAGAAGCTGAGGCATTGGGCGTTAAAACTTTGTCAGAACAAAAGAAGGAGACTCCAGTAAGAAGTAAAAAAAATAGGGGAAATACCCCTGGCGCTCAACTAGTAGAATAAACAGTATACTACACTGACTAAAGGTATTTTAAACCAATTTCAATGGTTTCTAGAAGACAGGGCAGCTTGTAGAATCATACTAACATAATCATAAGATTTCAAACAAACAAACAAAGAAATACCTATTTTGGGGGGCAACCCCCCATAGACCCCCTTAAACCTCTACTTTTCTTAGTGCCGTGAACAAACATTGGTACATCATGGGTGATGAAGGTTGTGGTCAAGTTTCAACATAATTTTGTTTGTAGTTTTGGAGAAGAGAGCAAAAACCTATTTCAGGGGATCAAACCCCCACACACCCCCTTAAACCCTGATGCTTTAAGCTGTGAACAAACATTGATGCATCACGGGTGATGAAGGTTGTGTCCAAGTTTCATTGAAATTGTGTGCAGTAGTTTCGAAGAAGAAAGCAAATACCTAATTTGGGGGGGCTCAAACCCCTATAGACTTCCTTAGACCTCGATTTTTAATGGTGTGAACAAACATTGGTACCATGGGTAGTGAAGGTTGTCGTCACGTTTCATCAAAATTGTGTGTGTGGCTTTTGAGAAGAAAGCAAATACCTATTTTGGGTTGGGCAACCCCCCCTGTAAACCCACATAAGGCCCGAATTTTACGGCGTAGCCCATAGGGCAAAGCCGTCTCGAACAGTGTTTGTCCGTCCGTATGTATGTCCCCTCAAACGTATACCAATCAGAGCTGAGGATCTGGTCACATAACAGGGTGATGTGATTACGCCTGATGTCATTACGGCGGTACGGCAGCTGATTCTGCACACCACCATTTTAAATCCAATTTTGTTCAGGCCGAACATATCGTCGAACCTGTCATATATCACAATCGACATGCTCTACCTTTACGTTTTACATTCAGTGTGAAACACAAACAAACCGATTGTTAAAATGACCATCAAATTTCGAAAGCGTCGGCGTTACGCCTTACGGGTCTTCCAACAAAACGGTACGTATAGGCCTTAGGCTTCATGCCTCACCTTCGGACCGCTTTGGACAAATTAAGCCCAGGTTTCTTAATACAGTATTGTATCGTTTCAGTGGTATCGTTTTCGTAATAATAATAGTAATATAGTAAATGTAACCATCACACTTTAATCCCAATGTCGTGAATGGACAGTTAATGGATTGAAGCGGTGCATGGTTCATGACTCAACAATAAGCGGTGTAACCGCGGAAGTAAGGAATTAGCCTCGTTTTTTTTATAGTAATATCATTTTTGTAATAATGACAACGTAACGTTAATATTATAATAAATGTAATCGTAACACGAATCCCTTCGTAGTGACTGCAAAGTTACTGGAGGTTAAAATGTATCTTCTTTATATTAAATTAGCGGAAGTTTTGTGTCACGCTACGTCATTATGTCTATCTTCAACTAAACTACTAAAGTATCAAACAAGCCCGGCTACGCCGCTGTTAGACTTTCGGTCTTGTTTTTAGTGCCTTGAACAAGTTTTGGTACAACACAACACAGGTGATGAAGGTTGTCGTCAAGTTTCATTGGAAGTGTGTATGTAGTTTCTGAGAAGAAAGCAAATTCCTATTTTGGGGTGGGGGGGGGGGGGGGGAGGGGTTGGGTGGGGGAAGTCAAACCTGGACCCACTTTGACCCCCAGTAGACTCCCTCAGACCTCGATTTTTGTAATGCCGCAAACAAACTTGACTTGCAACATACGAAATATAATTTGGGCCAAGTTTGGTCAAAATCTCATCAGCAGTTTCGGAGAAGTTGCAAGTGTTTACGGACTGATGGACTGATGGACGGACAACGCGCCATCCCATAAGCTCCCCGGAACTATGTTCCAGGTTAGCTAAAAAGAGGGGGAGAGAGGAGAGTGGTAATGTGGAGTGGTAATGACTCATACTGACAACTAATGAAAGAAAGTGTCAAGAAGTTAAAAGTCAAGTGGTTTGGGACTGGGAAAAAGGAATAATATACAAACAAGCAATTGCTGAAAAAATAGAGACAATAAATAAAGAAACTTTAAAAAAAGAAAAGAGAGGAGAAGGAATTATGGGGATAAAAATAAAAGAAGGAGCGAAGAAAAAGAATGAGAAGGTGGACGAGACGAAGAGTGTGAGAGAGGGGGAGAGAGGAGAGATTTAAAAAAGGAAAAGGAAAGGGGAGATAGATAAAATGACATAAAAAGGGGGAAAACAGAGGGTGGTAGGACGATGAAAAAGTGTAAAGGATGGGAGGTATAAGTGAATGAAAAGGAAAGGTAAGATAGATAAAATGACATAAAAAGGGGAAAAACAGAGGGTGGTAGGACGATGAAAAAGTGTAAAGGATGGGAGGTATAAGTGAATGAAAAGGAAAGGTAAGATAGATAAAATGACATAAAAAGGGGGAAAACAGAGGGTGGTAGGACGATGAAAAAGTGTAAAGGATGGGAGGTATAAGTGAATGAAAAGGAAAGGTAAGATAGATAAAATGACATAAAAAGGGGGAAAACAGAGGGTGGTAGGACGATGAAATAGTGTAAAGGATGGGAGGTATAAGTGAATGAAAAGTGCTCCTAATTCTCATAGGGGGCAAAGTGCTCATCCTCAAGGTTTTGTTCCTTACGCTTTCGACTGTCAAAATACTGAAATGGAGAAAGATACTGGATTCTGACATGTGACCGAACGAAGGTCTCCGATGATTCAAGTGTGAAACAACTGACTTGGAGAGATATGTGCTGTTGTTTGGTACATCGAGCAGGTGTACACGAAAGTGATCATCTAGTCTCCGACCGGTCTCCCTGATATAAATCGAGAGTCATGCATATAATTCTGTAAATGACAGTTTTAGAGGTGCAGTTGAAGTTGTCCATTAAATAAACACTGCCGTTCGGTCCCAAGATCAAAGTGGTCGTCTTGATGAAAGGACAGGTGTTGCAGCGACTCAGTAAACACTTACCAGTTCCTGGTCGGAAGTCACGAGGTATTTTTGGTCCTTTAACCAGAGAGTTTCACAAATTTCTTGCCTGTTTGAAGGAAATGAGTTGGGCAATTTTGAAGATTGAGGCAGTTTCAGGATGGTTCCCTAAAAACTTGAAGTGCTTCTGGATGATGGTGTTGACTCAAACGTTAATGGAATGGTAGGCCAAATGTGAATGGGATCGCCTCTTTGGATTTCGTTCTCAGAAGGTTGAACGCCATTTGTTTGTCGGTGTGGTGGGAGTGCTCCAGTGCACCAGCGGCAATAAAGGTGGGAATGGCACGCTCGGCAAATAACTCGGGAATGTCCCATTGATTTTGGATCTGAAGTTGGAATTGTTGCCATAGGAAAGGTAAGATAGATAAAGGTTGCTGAGAAATTGGGAGTATGGAATTGAACTTTTGAGAAGGGAAGAGGGAAGGAAGAATATAGTAATAGTAGGGAGCTGTAATAGTATGAAGGTGAAAGAGGTACCTGAAATCTCCCATGTGAAATCAAGGACAAGGTGGAAATAATTGACAAAGTCGATAATCCAATTTTGTCAATTCCTTCCACCCTGCCCTTCATTCTACCCTCCACACTAGCCTTCATCATAAAGACAAGTTTTCCATTCTATGTAAATCAATTACTTAGACAATCTATACCATGGTGGCAATTATAATGTAATAACACAGGCTGATCATTTTAGGTGTGTTGCACGTGGTATGTGTGCATAAGCCGACTGTAGCAGGCAGGTTGCATAGCGTTAATATTCTTCTTCTTCTTTAGCAGTGACAATGATTCCCAAGTAATTGTGGGGTTGGCCAGGAGAGGCTTGGCCTAAGTCTTTCACGAATCGGCTTGCCAGGCCTGATGTTCAACTGAGGTTAGGACAGGCATTTGGAATTTGGCCATGGTAACGGTGCTAACTTGCCTACTCTTCGCGAAGGATATCATAGGATCTTTAACATCCACCAATGAATGCCAACAAACGAGACGCCCAGTTTAACGTCCATCCAATCCGAGAGACAGCACACACATTGATGATTCACCCTGCCTGTGAAACATCAAGATGATAGTTTATAACTAGGACTAGGTCAAGCCAGGCTAGACAGCTTTGAGGCGAATGTGCATACGTCGATGTCATCATGCCAGCCCCTGTGTTTATATTATTAGTCCCCTACCGGTGTACACCGGAGGGGACTATAGGTTTGCACGCCGTCCCTCCGTCCGTCAGTCTGTCAGTCTGTCAGTCCATCAGTCCGTCATGCAAAGAACAGTTTTCCGGACTTTTTTTCTCTAAACTCTCAATGCTAATGATTTCAAACTTGGCACATGGTTTTCTCAGGATACGTTACAGATCAAGTTCGAACTTCACGACGTTTCGATCATTTTTGACAAAGTTGTGGCACTTTGAACTTTGGGGAATTCTGATAATTCTGATGATCCTTAACTCAGTGCCATTTTAAGTTTTAATTTCCTTTAAAAAAGATTTTCTCTGCAATAATTGGACCGATTGAGATCAAATTTTCACCGGAGGGGGGACTCGGTCTGTAGAATATTTTAATGGTAATTATGACGTCACAGGTCACGTGGTTCGGCCGCCATATTGTTTATCGGGAAAACATGAAAAAACCCTTTTTCTCTGCAACGGCTGAACAGATCGAGGCCAAACTTTGCAGGCAGAATCGCATACCCATGACGAACAAAAAAGTCAGCGAGCATGACGTCATGCCTCACATGGTTTCAGAGTTATGACGTTTTTAAGCATGAACCTTTAAAACAGAGCACCTCCTTCATTTTTGATCCAATCGAGGGGAAACTTCACAGATCTGTTCAGCATGTCAGTCTACTAAAATGTCCTTTTGGAATTTGTGATAGGGCACGTGGTTTAGCAGATATCGTTAATTAAACGAAAATATTTTTTAAAAATGGATATCTCTTGTTTATTCTGGAGTTCTCCTCAAGCCGCACCGCACACCCCCAGCCTCATCTCGCGAACGTCAACAGCGTGACACATCGCGCGCTTTCGGGAGGGGTGGAGCCAAGCCGAGCAACATATATATATATATATACACATCGATCATTGATCGTGAACCGGAAAATATAATAAATTACTGATATTTAGCGACTAGAAAGGTTCTTTATCAACAACTTATTTTCTCGTGCTTCTGCTGACCTGTCTGCAAGGTGTATCAATGGAAGTCCCGAGTGCGAATCACAGGTGAGCCCGTCCTGAGGTAATTAGCGATTGGGAACGATTCAGAACCTGTGGGTAAATAACCCTTGGTAATTTCCCCAACAGTTTTCCGGACGACAGACTGCCGGTAGGGGACATGTATTGCAGCGCAATACTCAGAATGCTTGTTATTAACTAGCAGAGTTACCCGGCGGCGTTGCCCGGAAAATAAATAGTCAGTCACGTGTGTGTAGTGGGCTTTTTATAGTCAGAGTCAGAATTATAAGCCACGCCCCTAGTCTAAATCTGATGCGCCAATGTTTTTGTCTTGAAAAGTTACCCCTCATGGACCCCCTCTTCCCCCTCTAAGTCACTTCATTAGGCTGTCCATGAGGCACAACCGAACAAACAGAAGTTCATAAATAGGGTTATAGATGGTGTCATTAATATTATTATTAATATTATTATTATTATAATTATTATGATGTCATTATCATCAGATGGAATTAATTTGTAGTTATAATAATTCTAGCATTTTTTTTTGGGGGGATAGCATGGAGGCTGCAGACAGGATTGGAGGAAGATGTATCAACAACAAAGATGCATCATCACTCGTACGCATGCCGATGAGTGATGATACCAGTCTGTTGGCAGAAAGTAACGAGGACTTAATGAAACTGCTGCAGATAGTGGAGAAAAGTGAAAAATCTGTTCTTTATTTAAACCTAAAAAAGACTAAAATCTTGTCAATGGAGAAGATCAATGTGTTAAGATTGGGAGACGATCACGTGGAAATAGTGGAAGGTTTCTTCTTCCTGTGTTCAAAGATTGAAGTGAGTAGAGAATGTGGAGGAGAAATTAATGGATGGTTGGCATTGGAAGAACAGCAATGTCAGGATTGACAAAGATGTGACAATAAAACCAAGAGGAGTCTGGTGAATGCTCTGGTATTTCCAGTCACAATGTGTGGATGTGTGTCATGGACAGTGAAAAATAAAGAAAGGAAGATGATTGACATTTTTAAAATGTGATTTTGAGGATGAATGTTAAAAATTCCATGGACTGCAAGAAGAACAAACAGATCAGTACTGGAATAAATTAGATAGTATTCAGTACGGCACACGGCACATATACGGCACACGGCACACATACGGCACATGTACGCAACCGAATGCCTGACACTGCTTTTCGCTTCACGAGCACAGGGTAATTAGACCACCATGCAAAACAGAAACTGTCGTACTTTGGTTGGACACATCATGCGTGCAGAAAACGAAAATCTGGAGATGTCAACCACGCTGGGGTAGGGTTGAGGAAAGAGAAGGAAGAGGATGTGACTGATGGATGGGGTACAGGCTGCAACCAAGTTGTCTCTGCCAGAACTTCGGAACAGAGTGGGATAGGGATGTTTAGAGAAATCTGATCATGAATGTCACCGGAAGTCGGCCACTGGTAATAATAATTATGGTTTAAAATAGTTTTTACTTACAGTTGGTGTGCCGACCTTTAGCGACGCCGCCCATATGTAAGTACGCCCAATTTTCTCTAAATTCCCCTCAGGCTGGTATTAAACAATGCCAGTGACCATTAGGAATGTGCTTGAGTAAAGGGGACAATTGGGCCGCAAGCATGGCGGGGGCAGTATCGCACACCACGCCTGAAGCCATCCATGACCAGGAGAAATCACATATGAGGCTCCAAAATATAAGTTGTGAACAATCCATATACAGTTCACATAGAATCTGATGGCTAGAAAATCAGACAGGCAATGGGATACGTCTTTCATGCATAATGACTCATTTAAGGACAATTATTAGCTAAATATAATTTCAGGCTAGCTAGAAGCCTACCTGGAGGCCTAGCAAGTCGAGACGGCTCGGATCCATGAGTCTGTGGTAGATGTAATAAGCATAGAATGCCTGAAGGACGTCGGGTTTCCTCCAAATTTCTTTCAGTTTAGTGTTAAACCAGCAGTTCGCATGTTTACAAAGGTAATCATACAATAGATAGAATTGACTGAATACTGCAGTTTGTGATTATAATAACTAGCAATGGTACCCGCCCTATCGGTGGGGCTTCAATTGGGAGGCCCAAATGAAAAGGCAAAATATCAGAAATTGAAGGCTTTTTTATTTTAAACGATTCATATAAACATCCGTTGAATCATATCACACGCAAATCATCAAAATCTAAAGAGAACATGGCGCCCATTTTGAAAAAAGATTGAATCTGCAAAACGGAAGTGGCCGCTACACGTCTTTCTCAGTCGCACATTTATGTGTGAAGAGTGCGCGCCGAATCTGTAACACGGAAGTGGCCGCTACACCTGTTTCTCAGTCGCTTTGCACACGCTGCCATGTTACTACGGAGCCGCATGTTTATATAGGAAGAGTTCGTCAGGAGTCGATCTACTCTCTCCTGGTACGTAGAATAAACTGTATTTGTCGAATTTCAACAAAAGCCACATCACTGTTCATTTCGGTAAATATTATTCCATCGTGTTTGGAAAAACTTGAAAAAAGGAAAACTTGGAAAAATTGGAAAAACAATATAGCCTATTTTACTCCCAGACGTCTCAGGAATACCCACCCAAAATATCGTTGGGATCGGTTGAGCCGTTTTTGCGGTACCTTCGAACGGACGGACGGACATTTGGTGAATTATAGTAAGATGTTTACTTCCTGTAGGTGTGCCCTATGAAATGCCACGATAAGCTATTCATACACCTTAACACGGAGTTTGTCCAAGGTGGAAAAAACCACTTGGGGAGGAAGGCAAATTAAGTTGTTATAAACAACTAAAAGGGGGGAAAGTGAAGTTGGGGAGGTGGTCGTGTGACCCTTCACCCCTCCTGGCAACCTTGGTTGAGAATGGATAAGTAACGACAAAATGCACTACGGTCAGACAGACAGACAGACGGAGACACTACATTTCATATTTTAGTGTGATGTTGGAGTGGTTTGCATGCAAGAATGTATGCCATGATTTTTAGCATATTTAGGAAATAAATGTTTGTGGAATAATATCTTTGGAGAAATTACTTCATTTATGAATTGGTAAAATCAAATAAAACTGATGTTATGACTGGTCCTGTTGACACAATTTTGATCAATGCCAATGGACATAACCTTTTGCAACCAAACTCCCTTGATTATCTCATAGACAAAACAACATGACAATAGCATTGTTACACCTAGCACATTGTCACATGGTAACATTGGTGCCAACATTTGACAATAGTGTGGGTATGTCGTCATAGTTAAATAAAAGCCCAAAACAACATGACAATAGCATTGTTACACCTAGCACATTGTCACATGGTAACATTGGTGCCAACATTTGACAATAGTGTGAGTATGTTGTCATAGTTAAATAAAAGCCCAAAACAACATGACAATAGCATTGTTACACCTAGCACATTGTCACATGGTAACATTGGTGCCAACATTTGACAATAGTGTGGGTATGTCGTCATAGTTAAATAAAAGCCCAAAACAACATGACAATAGCATTGTTACACCTAGCACATTGTCACATAGTAACATTGGTGCCAACATTTGACAATAGTGTGAGTATGTCGTCAATCGTCATAGTTAAATAAAAGCCCAAAACAACATAACAATAGCATTGTTACACCTAGCACATTGTCACATAGTAACATTGGTGCCAACATTTGACAATAGTGTGAGTATGTTGTCATAGTTAAATAAAAGCCCAAAACAACATAACAATAGCATTGTTACACCTAGCACATTGTCACATGGTAACATTGGTGCCAACATTTGACAATAGTGTGAGTATGTTGTCATAGTTAAATAAAAGCCCAAAACAACATGACAATAGCATTGTTACACCTAGCACATTGTCACATGGTAACATTGGTGCCAACATTTGACAATAGTGTGGGTATGTCGTCATAGTTAAATAAAAGCCCAAAACAACATGACAATAGCATTGTTACACCTAGCACATTGTCACATAGTAACATTGGTGCCAACATTTGACAATAGTGTGAGTATGTCGTCAATCGTCATAGTTAAATAAAAGCCCAAAACAACATAACAATAGCATTGTTACACCTAGCACATTGTCACATAGTAACATTGGTGCCAACATTTGACAATAGTGTGAGTATGTCGTCAATCGTCATAGTTAAATAAAAGCCCAAAACAACATAACAATAGCATTGTTACACCTAGCACATTGTCACATAGTAACATTGGTGCCAACATTTGACAATAGTGTGAGTATGTTGTCATAGTTAAATAAAAGCACAAGCATGCCCATTATACAGACAAAACCTAAACCTATGTCAATCTGACCAAGTAAGCATTCCAATGTTATTGGAGCAGTCACACAGCTGAGTGGGCACAGTGAAAATGAATAAAAGGCAAATCAAAGCATGGTGAGATCAGGGCAGCAGGGACAGAAAGTTTGTAATTTGCTCAGCATGCAAACTAACTTTGTGGGTCAGTGCCCGAGGCTCTCGGCTTGCATTCTCACGTTGCAGGAAAGGATGGAAAATGTTTTTTTCCCTTGATATTGCCTGCTTTTTCGAACTACAGTAAAGCAACTCCAATACAAATGGATCGAGCCATTTGTGAATATACGAGTGATATGTATTCTTCTATGAAATTGGGCTCATGGAAAAGCTTGATGGTAGAGAACAAGGAAAAACACCAACATTGGGGCAGAAAGCCACAAGCATGGGAATAAACGAATAGGAAAAAAGGAAGAGCAGCAAACACAGAAACAGATCTGAATGGGGCCTACAAAATCACATGGCCTGGACAAGGATACACAAACACAGTAACAAAAGTACACGTGTCGGTAATCACGCTAGTTGATTTGCAGCAAGCAAAAATATTTTCCCCTACATTTTGGGATTTTTATTTATTTCTATTTTTGATATTTCAGCGCTATTTAAAAACTATTTCTCTCCAAAAATAACATGAAATAGGTTATCCTTTCCTATTTTTATGCCTCCACCAACAAAGTCGCCCGAGGCATTATGTTTTTGGGTTGTCCGTCCGTCTGTATGTCTGTACGTATGGGCTAAACCTCGTTTTTCTCAGCAACCGTATGTCCGATTGAGACAGAACTTTCAGGGTAGGAGTGACACCCATGCAGAATGTTTTTATGACAATTGTGACGTCATAGGTCACGTGGTATAGCAGCCATCTTGGATCAAAAGCAAATAATAAAAAATGTATTTCTCGGAAACCACTGAATGGAAAAATTTGAAACTTGGCACATTGTCAAGTACTCCCAATGGGGAAAAAAGCATGATAATGATGACATCATAGGTGAAGTGGTATACCAGCCAAAAATGTTTTAATCGAACTCCTTATCCTAAAAATCTGAAATTGCATGCACATGATCTATGACCCGTTTGTATTGAAATATTAAATTTATGACATCATAGGTCACACGATTTGGCAGCCATATTAGATTTAAGGGAAATATAAAATAATTATATCTCTGAAACTCTGATTTTGTTGCTATGTTCTCACTATTTTCCTGGACTTATTTTTTTCTACCAAATTCGTTGCTATTTTTTTCACTATTTTCCTGGACTTCGTTTTTCACACCAAATTACTTGCTATTTTTTCACTATTTTCCTGGACTTTTGTTTTTACCCCAAATTAGTTGATATTTTTTCACTATATCGCTGGACTTATTTTTTACACCAAATTAGTTGCTATTTTTTCACTATTTTCCTGCACTTAGTTTTTTCCCACCAAATTCGTTGCTATTTTTTCACTATTTTCCTGGACTTTTGTTTTTCCCCCAAATTAGTTGATATTTTTTCACTATATCGCTGGACTTATTTTTTTACACCAAATTAGTTGCTATTTTTTCACTATTTTCCTGCACTTAGTTTTTTCCCACCAAATTAGTTGCTATTTTTTCACTATTTTGCGGGACTTATTTTTTTTACCCCAAATTAGTTGCTCTTATTTCAGTATTTTCCTGGACTTAGTTTTTCACACCAAATTACTTGCTATTTTTTTCACTATTTTCTTGGACTTTTGCTTTTCCCCCAAATTAGTTGCTATTTTTTCACTATTTTCCTGGACTTAGTTTTTCCCCACCAAATTAGTTGATATTTTGTCACTATTTTCCTGGAATTAGTTTTTCACACCAAATTAGTTGCCATTTTTTCACTATTTTCCTGGATTTATTTTTCTCCCTGATTTTGTTGCTATTTCTTCACTATTTTCCTGGACTTTTGGTTTTTTTACCCCAAATTAGTTGATTTTTTTTCACTATTTTCATAAGCCTGGTGTTGGATTAACAGTTAAGGTGGTTGGCTTGAAACCTTAAGGTCCTGAGTTCAAGCCCCTGTTGTGTCATTAAAATAACACCAGGTGGGTTGACTAAACCTGTTCATCCTTCCAAGGTAAGCAAAATGAGTATTATTAGTAACAGCATCAGCAGCACAGCCATGCTTACAGTAAACGATGTAACTAGCATCCAACTATTTTCGTGGTCTGCTTTTTTAGACCAAGTTTGTTGCAATTTTTTTCCTTTTTTTGGTTCCAAAATTCGCTATTTAAAACGTATTTTTCTCCTATTTTTTCGTATTTATTTTGTTCCAAAAACTCGCTATTTAAAATGTATTTTTTCATATGCAGAAAAGGAGGAAAAAATATTTCCATATGTATTTTTCCCTATTTTCTCCTATTTTTGCCATTTTTTTTTTGACTAGGGCAACGAGACATGTAAATGCATCCATGAATAAATTAACTAACAAATAACAAAAAAGGTTAAACAAAACTATTGCACAGGTATTCTCAGCTTTGGAAGATGGTTTAACAGAGCAGAGAGGACTCAGCTTGGTCACTAAGGAACCCGGGTTATACATTCATATGTACCGATCCGTGTATGTCTCGTATGACCTGTTCTATAAGGTGGGAGAGTAGAAATGAAATGGAACCATCCATCCATTGCTTTCTGGTTGGCTTGCACTGTCCAGCTAACAATCCTCTAATGGTTACTGGCCTGGCATGCACGATGGCAAGATTGAAGTCAGAGCCAATTACCATCGCCACTCACATCTCAAGGGGGAAAGTGGGGGAGAGGAGGGTGGGAATAGGAATAAGAGGTGGGGGATGCTGCGTATGTGGTATTGCATGCCCTCTTCAGACCACCGTGAGACCTATTCACTCGAAGCATCTCTCCATTACAATGGTTGGCACTGCGACACTCTGCAGTTAATGAGACAAGAAAATTCCATGCCTCTCCAACCCATGCTGAAACACATTCGAGCAGAAAATGCACATTATCACCATACAAGTTTATCAGGCAGTAAATTGAAACATTTTCCAATAAACATTTTGTGTGTTTTAAATTACAATTTGTAACCAACCCAATACAATATTTAAAAAACACACACAAACACACACACACACACACACACACACACACACACACACACACACACACACACACACACACACACACACACACACACACACACACACACTGCTCAAAAGAGGAAATTCCATGATAATTTTGAAGTAAATAGGGAAGGGAAATTGTTGTTATACTGTAATAAGTTGAGTTGACCAATGATCAGCAAATTTAGTCAAGTACAACTAGAAATAGGAATAATTCATAATTAATGGATAGTTGACAACTGATAAACTAAACTATCAATTACTCTCAACAGTTATCTTCTGGATATAAATCCACAAACAAAGGAACAGAGATGTATTCTGCGTAGCGTTCATTGAAATTCCAAATTTCAAGACTTATTCTGCAATAAATCACAACAGTTTCATTACCTGTCACAAAACAACAATTATCACAAACATTTAAGAACTTCTAACAAGATTAAGAGTTTATCTACCAATCCATTGCACATTGGTGAAACTGCAGAGAGAGTTGATCCAAGGTCAGAGATATGTAGCGAGTCCGATTTCTTTCCTTACAGAGTCTAAGGCTTGTGGAAAACCTTTCGCACAAATCACGCTCACACAAAGAGGCGGACAGAAACACCAGACCACAAAGGACTTAACTTGAGACAAACACAGCCGGTGACCTTGGAAGGAACGCAAGCACCAGATCAGGCTTTCTCGATAAGTGGAGAGGCCATCTTGTGACGTTGCTTTTCTCTCCATAGTCAGCAAGGCAATTGACGAGAAATCTCCCTTTGCCCGTTAGCCCCCACGTGTGAGAAAGGGGGAACCACCAACCTCCAGACTCAGAACAGATGCTATAACCACAAAAAAAGAAAAATATTTGCACGACGAGCTGCAAGGATAGGTGTGCGTGCTCACCTTTGAGCTGTCTGGCCTGTGTTTGAATCTCGACCCAGCTATAAACTGTCGGCCTGGTGTTTCACATTCAGGGCGAGGGACGCATCAATGTGTTTGTGTGCCATCCCTCAGAAGGATGTTAAGCGGGAGGACACATCTGCCAGTACTCATTGATATATAGTATATGTTAAAGATCCACGGTGTCTTTCAAAGAGAGTCGGTGAGTACTTTAGCCAAAGTCCAAACTCCTGCCACCTATCGTCACACATCATATCTGGCCCAGCCTCATGAAAGAATTGGCCAAACGCATTTCCAAGCTGACCCAATAAGTAGGTAGGAATACCTGTGGTCATTACAGGAGTGGTAGTAGTAGATTTGCAGGTCATGCCGATGAGAAACCTACGACTTCAGCCACTTAAAAAAATACATTACTTAAACAAGTTTTTCACTAGATTTGAGGGAAGAAAACAAAAGTCCATGCGTTTGGGGATTTTCCAACCACACTGTCCGTAATATTCCAGGAGCACCCTGAAGGCTGAAAGTGCAACAAATAGGTGCAAAAAATAGTTATTTAAACGGTGTGTTGTTGCTAATCCAAGGAGTTTACGACCAAAAAATGCAATTTCATTCCCAATAGCACTCGGCAGAAAGCATGTTTTAATGCATTTAACCCACAGATGAAAAAGTCAATTTATTTTGCCAGTCACAGCACTTTGTATACAAAATGGCTTCTTCAGCAATCTGCCTTGGGAATGTGAACATTTTCTGCCGATGTTTTATCCATGAGTCAGAGGCCAGATCCATTCACTGCACCAAGTGTGACACCGCTTAAAGGATTAGGAGCAGTTAAAGGGTAATAAGGGTGGCCTTGAGCCCATGAACAACATGGCATAAGATGGCGAAAGGATTGGCAGCCATATTTAGGATATTTATGGCCTCATCTTGTACTCAAACTCACTAATTGTGAAAATAATCATTGATTCTAAATCCTTCACTTCAGTTACTTATTGAGGCAAAAAAAAAAAATGCCACGTCTACTCAATTGATATTTTGAAGCAGAATCATTTTATACCTTATGTTCTTTAAACATTTATCTGTAAGAACATGAAGCTGGCTGTCCACCCTACAATCCAGGGTGGTAAATATTTTCATGTCCATTCTTAAATAAAGATAAATAAAGCATCAAACTAACGTCAATGATGGGGAGTGCTGTTAAGTAGCAGAACACATATAATGCTAACTACATCTCCTCTATTTATTAATGCAAGTTGCACGATTGTGTCTGAAAGGGGTAAACATTGTAATCACAGCATGCATAATGCTGAATGATACCTCATTTAAAATCGCTTGGGTACAGACAGTGCATGCGGAGAAGATCGGTATATTTACGCATTTTCGAGTTATGTACATTTATGTTGTGCACATTGGCAGTGTATAGGTTCAGAGTCGCTGGTTCGCACACCGACCAGAAGTTATATATATATATATATATATATATAGTCACGTGAAAAAGTAAGTACACCCCATGTAAAGTTTTGACTTTTTCAACATATTTCAACATACAGCTATTTGATCTTCAGTTCAACAATATTAACAGATAAAGGTGATATAATATAAGAAATATCATGAAACATTTACATTTTGTAGTCCATTGTATAATTTAAATAAACATAAATGCAAATTTTGCATGTGGAAAAAGTAAGTACACCCTTGGCTCTAATAAGTGGTTTTGCCCCCTTTGGCAGAAACAACCTCAAGTAGGCATTTCTTTTAACTGTCTACCAGTCTCTGACATCGACTGGGAGAAATATTTGCCCACTCCTCCATGCAGAATTATTTCAGCTGTGCGATGTTTGAGGGTTTTCTTGCATGCACAGCTCGTTTCAAATCCCCCCACAACATCTCGATGGGATTTAGATCGGGGCTTTGACTTGGCCATTCGAGAACCCTCGATTTCTTTCTTTTCAGCCATTCCTTGGTGGATTTACTGGTATGTTTAGGTTCATTGTCATGTTGCAAGGTCCACCTTCAGTTGAGCTTCAACTTTCCTAAAGATGGCCTTACATTATCCTCAAGCACCCTCTGGTACAATGAAGAATTCATAGTGGATTATATGATGGTGAGCTGCCCAGGCACTGATGCAGCAAAGCTGCCCCAAACCATAATATTTCCACCACCATGCTTTACAGTTGGTATCAGGTTCTTGTGGTCAAATTCTGTCTTTGGTTTTCGCCAAACATGTCTTCTGGTACTGTGGCCAAATAGCTCTACCTTTGACTCATCTGTCCAGAGCACATTGTTCCAGAAGTGCTGGTCTTTGCCAAGGTGTTCATTCGCAAACTTTAGTCTTGCCCTGATGTTCTTTCTGGACAGCAAAGGTTTCCTCCTGGCACACCTCCCATGTAGATCAAATTTGTGCAGCCTCTTTCTAATGGTAGACTCGTGCACTTTGACATCAACAGTGGCAAGAGCTACCTGTAGGTCCCGTGATGACATTCTGGGGTTCTTCGAGACTTCTTTCAGCATCTTGCGGTCTGCTCTCAGGCTGAACTTGCTGGGGTGGCCTGGCCTGAACAAGTTGGCAGTTGTTTGGAATCTTCTCCACTTGTAGATGATATTCCGGACAGTCGAATGATTGATTTCAAATTGTTTGGAGATCTTTTTATAGCCCTTCCCAGACTCATAGGCATCTATAACCTTCTTTCTGAAGGCCTCAGAGAGCTCTTTTGATCTAGGCATGGTGACGCCGCACACTTCAACAACAAAGAACAAACCAAACTAAATGTCTGAGGTTTAAATAAGACAGGTTCCTCCAAGATCCTCTCTTGGGATGTTCTAATCATTTGCACCTGAGCTGGTGCACCTGTGTCTAATTTTAGGTATTTGAAGTAGTGATAAATGTCATCACTTCCAGGGTCGAGTCGGCCAGAGCAAAGACAAGGGGATTAACCCCCTCTTGATAAGGGGAGAGCCGACGTTTGAGATCCATAACAATATATATATATAATTTTATAAACAGGAATCAAATTCTATATATATATATATATATATATATATATATAATCAACGAACATAACAGCGAGACGAGCGCTGTCCGATCTCCTGTGGACCGAAGTCCTAGACCAAAGCGTCACCTCCGACCCAAAGGGTCTTCTGGAGGCTTCAGCCCGGCCACTCTGTCAACAGACAGAGATTTATTCATTGGTCCCCATTGGCTAAACATCAAGCAGAGCCGCCAATCCAGATTTCGGGCTTATTAACCCTCGTCAGGACGGCATACTGCAAAAAATCTAACCAATGAGGACCAAAATCGTCTATTAAGATGATCAAGTCTCATCCTGGACGACGGACTGCTTTATAAACATTTATGACATCAATTGCTTATTTTTAGGTTCAAATAAACATACTCATCCACCATTGATGCATACACATTCCTTCAAGGTGAACAACACATCCGCAGATGGCGCAGACCCATCGGCCGATGGGTCTGCATTGTCATTTCTCGTGCATCCACAGATGGGTCAGACCCATTGGCCGATGGGACCGATCCACAGATGGGTTCCAACATATATATATATATATATATATATAAATATTCAACATATTTCAACATATAGCTATTTGATCTTCATTTCAACAATATTGATAGATAAAGGTGATATAATATAACAAATATCATGAAACATTTACATTTTGTAGTCCATTGTATAATTTAAATAAACATAAATGCAAATTTTGCATGTGGAAAAAGTAAGTACACCCCTACATTTATCACTACTTCACATAACTAAAATTAGAATCAGGTGCACCAGCTCAGGTGCAAATGATTAGAACATCGTCAGAGAGGATCTTGGAGGAACCTGTCTTCTTTAAACCTCAGACATTTAGTTTGGTTTGCTCTTTGTTGTTGAAGTGTGCGGCGTCACCATGCCTAGATCAAAAGAGCTCTCTGAGGACTTCAGAAAGAAGGTTATAGATGCCTACGAGTCTGGGAAGGGATTTAAAAAGATCTCCAAACAATTTGAAATCGATCATTCGACTGTCCGGAAGATCATCTACAAGTGGAGAAGATTCCAAACAACTGCCAACTTTTTCAGGCCAGGCCGCCCCAGCAAGTTCAGCCCGAGAGCAGCCCGCAAGATGCTGAAAGAAGTCTCTAAGAACCCCAGAATGTCATCACGGGACCTACAGGTAGCTCTTGCCACTGTTGATGTCAAAGTGCATGAGTCTACCATTAGAAAGAGGCTGCACAAATTTGATCTGCATGGGAGGTGTGCCAGGAGGAAACCTTTGCTGTCCAGAAAGAACATCAGGGCAAGACTAAAGTTTGCCAATGAACACCGAGGCAAAGACCAGCACTTCTGGAACAATGTGCTCTGGACAGATGAGTCAAAGGTAGAGCTATTTGGGCACAGTACCAGAAGACATGTTTGGCGAAAACCAAAGACAGCATTTGACCACAAGAACCTGATACGAACTGTAAAGCATGGTGGTGGAAATATTATGGTTTGGGGGCAGCTTTGCTGCATCAGGACCTGGGCAGCTCATCATCATAGAATCCACTATGAATTCTTAATTGTACCACAGGGTGCTTGAGGATAATGTGAGGCCATCTGTCGGCAAGTTGAAGCTCAACCGAAGGTGGACCTTGCAACATGACAATGACCCTAAACATTCCAGTAAATCCACCAAGGAATGGCTGAAAAGAAAGAAATGGAGGGTTCTGGAATGGCCAATCAAAGCCCGGATCTAAACCCCATCGAGATGTTGTGGGGGGATTTGAAACGAGCTGTGCATGCAAGAAACCCCTCAAACATCGCACAGCTGAAAGAATTCTGCATGGAGGAGTGGGTAAAAATTTCTCCCAGTCGATGTCAGAGACTGGTAGACAGTTATAAGAAACGCCGACTTGAGGTTGTTTCTGCCAAAGGGGGCAATACCACCTATTGGAGCCAAGGGTGTACTTACTTTTTCCACATGCGAAATTTGCATTCATGTTTATTTAAATTATACAATGGACTACAAAATGTAAATGTTTCATGATATTTGTTATATTATATCACCTTTATCTATCAATATTGTTGAAATGAAGATCAAATAGCTGTATGTTGAAATATGTTGAAAAAACCAAAACTTTACATGGGGTGTACTTACTTTTTCACATGACTGTATATGTGTGTGTGTGTGTGTATATATATATATATATATATATAGTAAGAGAAAATAATCACCTGTTCAGGAGCTCTGCTGGTGAGCCGGCCATGTCATCAAGACTCTGTTTCAACGCAGCCACGATTCCGGGATCTTGCAACATTTCCACCGACAGAGTCACTGGCAAGCGGGCTGCAGGGAGTGAAATACAACCAAACTATGCATTAGCTTATCAATAAGAAATATCCGATTGACAGCTTAAACTTCAATGCTTTAACCAATAGCAGTGTTGGTGGGGGTATGCAGCCTGTAGGTTAATGCTGTGGTGCCACACATCCAGTGTTGGCAATAACGAACAATACAAATACATTTGCACTATTTAAACGGCGTAATGGGAACGCCAATCCTAATCTGAACCCAAACCCAAATTACCAGAATTACCAGGGGTAATTGTTGGAATGTCAGCTCTGAGTCTGGGACGTCAGTGGGTCAAACCCCACTCGGACTGAGTCATACCAAATACCTTCAAACGGTTATGTGCTGTCCTTGCTTGATGCTCGGGATTTAAAAGCGATAGAGCACGGACAAACAAGTATATGTTGGCAACCATTGTGTGGGCTTTGAAGAGCCTTATTTCCTCTTCTTGTGTTATTACCTCATGCACTTGGATCAAAACATAAATAGGAAGACAAGTTTGCTGTTTTACAGTGCTTTGCCTCTGAATTCAGCATGACCACACATGCGCAGACAAGAACAAGATAATATTTTTACTCTGTCTGCCAGACAGTCAAATAAGATAGAAAATCATTCCAAACAGGAAACTTACTGTTTTTAAGGACGTTATAAAGGACACAAATAACAAGCACGAATAACTAATGTAATGTGTTAAATAGGGTGATGTAAGAGACACTGGGTAAACAGCGGTAAAACTGAGAATGTATTTATTAATGTCTTTAAACCTTTATTTAAATTGAATCACATACTTAAACACTATAACACAAATTGCCTTCCAAGAACCATGCTATATATTCATATATAGCATGAGAGGGTGTGGCATGTAAAAGGGTGCAGTGTCAGGGTGAAGACGAGGCCTCTAATATGGCCATGGATGATGCCAATTGATGCTGCGTTCAATAATAATCAATAAAGCCTCCATCGCCTAAACTGTGACTCAACGTCGTCTTATTAGAGTGTATAAGGGTGGTGTATAAGACTATTTCACTGGTGCTAAACTTCCGGATTTTTGAAAACAATCTTTAAAATCATTATTTTAGTACAATTTAAGTATATTATTAAACACTGCATGGGGTATTGTGTTTTATGATATCTCTAGTTATTATTATTACACATCTACTGTACCTATCGTACATTCAGCAGTGTCAAAAATCCATCCTGCTGAACAAAAATATCATTGTTAACAGAACATGCTACTATTATGGCCCATATACCTGTATCATCCATCCATCCATACAACCTACTAGTACCCTACTGCAAAGCCGCAATGAGCCGGCGAAGCCAAAGCCTCTTGCCACTATTTTACCCATCACTATGGCATAAGTAGGTTAGGTAGTTGGTAGTAGGTAGGTGTAGTAGGTACTGTAGGGCAAAGGGGGGAATTAAGCTCCAGGGGGCATTAGGCTCCACTACATTGTAAATCTTGAAGGTAAATATAATGCATTTGCAATGTAGTGGAGCCTAATGCCCCCAGGAGCTTAATGCCCCCCTTTGCCTTACCTGGTAAGACTTGGTAAAAGAGAAGAGCAGACAGTCCTCCCCAATACCTACATACAATAAATATCACAAGAAGCTTAAGGAAGTAACTATACGATGTGCTAGCTTAGGGCCTATTTTAAGAAATTTTAACTGGGCTTAACATACGTTTTCACAGTATGTGTGTAGTCTTCTAACTTCAGTCGCTGTCAGGGCTGGTTCTCTCCGGGCACTGCCGCTTCATCCACCAGAAGAAGTTAGCTTGCAGTAAGATCAGTGCCGACAGATCAGACGATAGCGCCGTTTCAACGGCAATGTGTGACTGTCGTTAATCAAACAGAGCTTTCTTTCTTTATGTAAACCACTTATACCGGTAGGTGCAGGACAACATCATAAATCAGACAAACCTACTGAGCATGGGAGCATGGGATTGAAGCCTAATTCGGCTTTTTAGGTCTACCACTAAAGAAGAGAAAAATTTCGAAAATGCCCCAGAGACGGGACTGTTGTCGCGAAGGGTGTACTAACCGGACGTTACGTAGTTCCGCGGGCGCCTATTGAACTTTTTCGCAATTTTTATGCATACTTCTGCATCCGCAAGATGGCGGCCTCCATGGAGCGATTTGGTGCGTCAAAGCTTCGAAATTCTCAAAGGATCCAGCAAAATCTGGCTTTTCAACATAAGATTATGAATAAAAAAAAGACGTGTGAAACAAACTCCTATTGAACTTTTTCGCAATTGTTGATGCATACTTCCGCATCCGCAAGATGGCGGCCTCCATGGAGCGATTTGGTGCGTCAAAGCGTCGAAATTCTCAAAGGATCCAGCAAAATCTGGCTTTTCAACATAAGATTATGAATAAAAAAAAGACGTGTGAAACAAACTCCTATTGAACTTTTTCGCAATTGTTGATGCATACTTCCACATCTGCAAGATGGCGGCCTCCATGGTGTGATTTGGTGCGTCAAAGCGTCGAAATTCTCAAAGGATCCAGCAACATCTGGCTTTTCAACATAATACGTACGCGTTCATTCACAACACCGGCTTCGCCGGCTACTAGTACCGACTGCAAAGCCGCAATGAGCCGGCGAAGCCAAAGCCTCTTGCCACTATTTTACCCATCAGTAGGTTAGGTAGTTGGTAGTAGGTAGGTGTAGTTGGTACCGTACCTGGTAAGACTTGGTAAAAGAGAAGAGCAGACAGTCCTCCCCAATACCTAAAATACAATAAATGTCACAAGAAGCTGAAGGAAGCAACTATACGATGTGCTAGTTTAGGGCCTATTTTAAGAAATTTTAACTGGGCTTAACATACGTTTTCATAGTATGTGTGTAGTCTTCTAACTTCAGTCACTGTCAGGACTGGTTCTCTCCGGGCACTGCGGCTTCCTCCCCCAGAAGAAGTTAGCTTGCAGTAAGATCAGCACCGACAGATCAGACGATAGCGCCGTTTCAACGGCAATGTGTGACTGTCGTTAATCAAACCGAGCTTTCTTTCTTTATGTAAACTGCTTAGACCGGTAGGTGCAGGACAACATCATAAATCAGACAAACCTACTGAGCTTGGGAGCATGGGATTGAAGCCTAATTCGGCTTGTCAGGTCTACCACTAAAGAAGAGAAAAATTTCGAAAATGGCCCAGAGTGGTTTACTTTCCGATTCCGTTTCGTGAGAACATTGTTTTTTATCGCGAAAAGACGGTGATAGACGCTGATAGTGACCTATAAGTACTCTTGAACATCCTCAACAACACATATATGCTGGTGCGAGCACTCAAAGGTCTTTACACGCTTTAGAGAAATTTAGCAGTGTACAGTTAAAGTGTAGACTTAAACTGGTAATTGAAACAGTGTAGATTGTAACCTGGTGAATGAGCAGGAGTCACATGACACTTTCTCACGAATTAGCTTGGGTACCCAAGACTTGGGTACATTTATGTCGTGGTTAAGCATAAACGTCGTCCTTCATGCCACATCTGATAGGTCGGTGTGGCGATGAAGAATGGAGGCGAAACATTGTTCCTCGTTTTGGCTTTGACCGAGTGACATGGCGGGCGTTTTGCAGAATCGAGTCGAAAAACACGTTGTTCAAGTGCTCGTACTTTTTCGCTGTGCAGTAAGCGAGTGACTTGATACGTTTCACAGTGCCCAAAGCAATGACGATTTAGCTTAAGAAATTTGAGCATATGATGAGAACTAATTCGAGCAGCATATGCTTACGCGTGATTCGGTTGTTTTGCACCAACCTCGTTCCCGGCGTCACAGTGATTCCCGTCGCAGTTCCCGGCGTCGCAGTGATTAATTCGGTGAATTCCGTCTCAACTTCGGATATTTCCGGCCGTGAAAAACTATCCGTATTTCTAAACTAAATATGTAAACCGCTTATACCATATTTCTGGCCGTGAAAAACTATCCCGTACGGCCGCGAGATTTCTAAAAAATAATTCTTCGTCAATTTTAGAATATTTGACGCCGTTTTCACCGTCCGAAACGCGCAATAATATTTTTTCAAATGCTCGAATCTCATTGGTTCTGGTGCTTGATGACGATTTTCGTTGAAGATAAAGAGGTTGGTCTTAACTTATTTTAATTACTAATGACAGGTTTCATTAGATTATGAATCAAAGAACGACGGGTGAAACAAGCTCCTATTCAACTTTTTCGCAATTGTTTTATGCAAACTTCCGCATCCGGTAGATGGCGCCCATCATTGAGCACTTTCATTTTAGAAATATTTTTGCAAATGCTCGACTCTCATTGGGTCCGGTGTTTGGTGACGCGTTTTGTTGAAGATAACCAGGCCCGTGCGGGCCGATGTTGGTCTTAAATTATTTTATTAATACATCGGAGGTGCATAAGATTGTGAATCAAACGACGACGGGTGAAAGAAACTCCTAATGAACGTTTTAAATTTGTTATGCATACTTCCGCCCACGCAAGATGGCTGCGCCCACTGCGCTTCGGATTCTCGAGCCAAGGCATAATCAGGTTTTCAACATAATACGTACTCGTTTATTGACAACACCGGCTTTGCCGGCTATTATTTCACAGACATTGCCATTATCCTTATCTTTGTTGATTATGAATTGATTACTAGGATATTTAATAACCACATTTGCACACATTAAGGCTAAATTCGATAAATGAAGGTGAATATAAGAGAAAATTTTCAAGTAATATTTCCCATGCCTAGTTGATCATATGTATGAAGTTTTGCATTGATCTGTTAAATGGTTCTGAAGAAGAAGATTGTTTTTACTTCTTTCTTTCTTTCAATCGAATATGGCCACCAGACCACATGACCAATGACGTCAAAAATGTAATTCTTCACTCACATCAGATCATAGATCAGATATATGAAGTTTCAGATTTTTCAGACAAGGATTTCAATTCAACCGATTATGGCTGGAATACTTCATATATGACGTCAATGTTATCACTTTATATACTTAGGCAGTTAAAACCGAAAAATAGGGCGTATCGTTCATTTTTTCAGGAAAGCACCAAATTTGGCACAGATGTAGTATGGACCTATACAATTGTTTTCCTGAGGGGCGCCCAAAAATTCAGAACCCCTGGTGGCCGCCATATTGAATTTCAACATGACTGCCCTCTGTGACCTATTTCCCTCAATAACTTCTATACTATGAGCGATAACACCAGTTCCAGTGTATTACCCCATGTTTTCATGGTCTCTGAATCCAATGGGATCAATTACATAAAGATTGGCATCCATCATCTTTAATTTCAAGATGGCCGCCATGGTGTTTCCATTTTCCTTGAATCTCTCATAGTATTTTAGGTAAAATTTCAATTCCAAGTGATACACATTGTTTTATTGGTCTCTGATAACAATGGAATGGTATTAATTAATCAAAGCTACACACAGTTGCAGTTTTAACTTAAAATATTGTGGGCACTTGAAAGGTGGAGGCTCTCGCACAGACGCGTAGTACTACAAGCACTGTCCATCGCAGTCACACAGTGATGTGCAGGGCAGATTTGCCCTGGAGCATTTACAGTTGCCTTTACAGGCCGACTTACAATGGCAGCTTGTAAGCTCTGAACATGCCTCCTGTATCAGTGGTATTGTGGTCCAAATTGGTGTCCAGGAAGTCCCTGTTTTCATCCAGCCCCAATGAGCTGGTGATGGAAGTTCTGGGAAGGGCACAAGTGCCTGACTCCATACGTGTCCAGCCTGAAAACATGCACGTTTTAGGTGTTGTTCGAAGGCGTCTGCTGTTGGGTGACTGTGATCAATTGTTCTTGCCTTCTTCGTGAACAAGTGTCGGCGCATGTCATTCACTGTCTTTATCTCGGTAGTCCGGTCATAGAGGATGGCAACATATTGTTGCGGATATGAGGACTGTATATATTTTTTTGATTGTGTGCTTTATTATTATTATTATTGTTTATTCTGCGCCTCCTGCCTCCGGAGCTGTGTAAAGGTCAAAGGGCATCCCATAATTAGTCCATAAAGCATCCACACCACAGCCAATCATAGAATACCCCTGTTCAATAGTTATATCTTATTATGTGTTTTTAGGGTAAGGCTGTGTCTCCCATTAATTGAAATACTCCATTGCACCAGTGAAAGAGATAGATTCCCTTCATTCCCACTCCCAACACTTCCATTCCCCCCTTTTCGTCAATTGCAATTCGCATTGCCAACTGCATGTTGGGCGGTTTTCCCTTCATCCGCCATTGACTACGAGGCAGGGTTGGGGAAGAAAGGCGTGTCTCCACCTCGTCATAGAGGGGAGGAGTGAGCCAGCCCCGAACAACCAACCGAGCACGAGGGGTTTGGTTTGAGAGGGCGGAGGAAGAGCGATCGGGGAGGTTCGCAAAGGTTCAAGGGTGGGGCTATATATAACCCATGAGAGACGCCCCCAGGAGAGATGAGCTTTTACAGAGGAGAGACGAGTACAGGGAAAGGAGCTGGGTCGTCAGAGCAAGAGCGCATGGAGAGGTCCATGACAAGAGCTAAGTTGGTCGTCAGGGGTGGTCAGTGGTTGCGTTGAGTCATTGCGTTGGAGAAAGAGTGGTTGGACAAACAAAAGAGAGAGAAGAGAACCCGTCACGCGAGAGAACCCGTCACGCCAGGCCCCCCACCAGCAGCGTTGGCTTGGCTCCACCAAGCAGCTCCGACCCGCTACCCCGCGCACACGACAGGATCGGTGGCATCGGCGGCCGTCGAGGTCCAGCCCGACGTCCCGTGCGGGATCAAACTCCAGCCAGCTCCGGGCCTTCCTCCAGCCACCCACCTCCTGTCATTCCTGCCTGCAATTTCCATCCATTTGCGTACGTGAGTTTGTTTTGTTCGTGCTGTCCTGGGTAGTAACAATAAGTCTGTATAAGCTAACGATTGCACTGTGTCACCTGCGTCTCATGTCCCTGTAAATAAACGTGACTGCTTGCTTCCTACTTATATGTGTAAATAATAAATCCAATTACTCTTCTGTCCGTCTTCTCGTCTTATTCCTTTTCCTCTTTGCATTCGGTCGTTTTAGAGTTTTCCAGATTGGGCAGCTGCGGTGCGATACGGCCAAAGTTTGGGGTGAATCGGGTGAGTTGGGGAAGAATCGGGGGAACTGTTAGGTCGCGGTAATACACCACCGCTCGGTCAATATAACATCTTGTCCGCGACCCGTAACAATTGGTGTCAGGAGTGGGATGCGAGGCCCGAAGCACGCTTAACGCGCTCAAAATTACGAGCTGCTGAAAAATTGTGTTTTAAAGAAATAAAACCCGAATTTTGGAAATCGCGCCATGGCTGGCCAAGGCGATCGGATGCCGGTGGGTGAGCTAGAGGAGGGGTTAGGAGTAACCCAGGATCAAATGGAGGGGAGCAATGAGGAGGCAGTTGAGGGAGTATCAGACGCACAAAATGGCGTCCTCGCGCACGTGGGTGTAGCGGCACCAAATTTTGCCGCGCCCGTGACCGTAGCAGCGGCTGCAGCACCAATGAACTGGGGCCTATTCATGCAGCAGATGCAGGCCTTCATGGTCAAGGCGGATGAGGATAGGGAAGAGAACAGGGGGATGAGAAACCAAATTTTAGGAATGGGGAACCGGATGGATGCTCAGACTGAGCAATTGGGGGTAATGAGGGACGAAGCGAGGGGTACCGGTGAGAAGTTAGACAATAATTTTGAGGGGTTAGACAACGGGATAAAAGAGGTGAAAAATGGGTTAATGGGGTTAGAAAATAGGATGGAAGACAAATTGCGGGAAATAGGGGAACAATCTGCCAGGGAAATCAAACGGATGGGGAACCAGATAGAGGAGGTGCAAAACGGGTTAGAAAGTAAACTGGATGCTCAGAGGGATGAATTGGGACAGATGAGGGTGGCATCTACAAAAGAGATGGAGGAGATGAAAGAGGGGATACGACAAGGTGTAGGTGAGGAGGTTTCGGGGCTACGCGAGGAGGTAAAGCGAGGTGAGAAGCGTATGGAGAAAGAGGTGAGAAATGGGACGGCAAAGTTACAAGGGGGAATAGAAGATCTGACGGAGGAGATGGAACAGCTGACGGAGGGACAAAAAGAACTAGTGGAGCAGGTTCAAAAGAACACTGCGGTACTAGGAGGGTTAAAGGCGACACAAAAAGAAATTAAAAATGACTTAATAGCGACACAGAGGCAATGTCAGATGGTACGTGAGGGACTGACAATGAGGTTGGACGAGGTGACAGAGGTAATGGAGACGAAGGACCGGCAGGTGAGGTTGCACCTAGAGACGGTCACGGTAGCCTTAGAGGACGAACTTGAGGAGACGCACCGGGAAATAAGAGAGGTGAAGCAAAAATTAGAGGAAGTGGAAGAAGAGGTGAGTGAAATTAAGAAGGGACCGACAGAAACTAAGAGGGAGATAAAGGAGGAAGTAATGGAATATGTACAAGGTCGGTGCTCAACTCATGATGTGCTGACTACTAACCAAATAAAGAGTTTGCAGGTGGCAAAGGAGGTGCGGAGACGAGGTGCCAAGGTGAGTGGCGAAATATTAGGCAATGTATATGATGTGAGGAAAGCTTCAGTCGGCTTGGGGATTGGTTTGGATCCGGGTGTTCGTGAAAGGCCGTTGGTGAAGTGTGCGACAGGTCTGGTGAGCGAAAAAAGAGGTGTGCGAGAATGTCCGACCATGGGGTGTGTGAGGAAAAAGTGCGCGCCGAGGAGTGAGTGTGCCATCAAGAGTGAGTTGGTCGAAGCGCGTGTTCGAGGGGGTACATGGAAGCGCGGTGTGGTAAGTGTTACGGAGGAAGTAACGAAAGAGTGTGCGCAAGAGGATGCGTGAGAAAGGTGTGTAACGGACAGGTGCATGGGGAAAGAGTGCGCTGTCAAGAGTAAGGGGGAATGCACGCCTGTGGTGAGTGTTACAGAGGGTGTAACGGGAGAGTGTGCGCGAGAAAGGTGTGTAACGGACAGGTGCATGAGGAAAGAGCGCGCTGTCGAGAGTAAGGGTGAGTGCGCGACCGAGAGTGGAGGTGAGAGTAGTGAGAGTGACATGGAGCGTGAGTTGGATGTGACAGGTGAGCGAGGATGTACACCTGGAATGGAAGGATGCACACCTGGAATGGTAGAGCGTGTGTGGGAATGCACACTTGAGTTGGTCGTGAGGCACGTGGTTGGGTGTGCGAGTGAAAGCACACCTGTGATGGTCACAGAGGAGGTGACCGAGGAAGGAGCGCGAAGAGGTGTGTTGGTGAGGTGTGCGAGCGACGAATGTGTGCCAAGGTGTTCGGTGGTCAGGTGTGTGACCAAGTCTGTGAGCGGAATGAGTGTACCGAGGTGTGTAAGGAAAGGTACGAGGAGCATGGGAACAGCTGGAGGTATGAGCAAGAAAGGGGTAGCGTATGCGTGTCAGCATGCAGGTGAGGCATCGACGGTAACCGGTTTAGCGGTTAGAGCGACTTTTAGCCGAATCGGGCCCTCGGTGCGTGCCGGGCTTCGCGTGCCGCGAGAACCAGCGGGGATCCGAGCCACGGCGGGTTCGAAAGGACCGCCGTACGCGATCCACGCTGGGCCTCGCTTGGAACGGCCGCGTCCGTGCTCCACTAGGCGGAGCGGGCAGCTCGATAGGAAGGGTCGTCATGGCGACCACTTTTTGTTGAGACGTGCCGGCAGGTCGAGATCGGGACATTGGATGGCTCCACGCCGAGGTGGTGCGTGGGATCTCGGCCCGGGTAAGCCCCCGTCCCTGCCCCGAATGCGGGACGTATCCAGCCGCTGGCACAAAACAACCCGCATTCATTGCTCGGCTGTACGAAGCCGAGCTTTAGAAGGGAATTGGCGCACCGAGAGGATCTAATAAGTAGACGGGTGATGAGGATAGTGTTTTGGCCCCGAAATTAGGAAAAAACCAAATTTGATGATTGGTACGGTGATTGGCAGTTGATTGGCTGAAATTTGGTGTGCCAAATTGATAGTGGGACCTCCCCGATGTGGTGGGATGGGCAGTCCACCATCCCCCCACAGAAGGGGGGGGGGGCAAAGGAGCACTAGCTTATGGGGTTGATGGCAGTGAAAACTAGCCCGGGTGGGTTAGGATATTGTGTGTAGGGACCTAGCGAAGATGACATTAGGTAACGATAAGATTAGTTAGTGACAAGGATACCTGTAGTGGGGACGCAGGTAGTTTAGTGTGGATGATAATGACGAGGGAGCGCAATAGTTTAAAGGGACGACTGGGAAGCGCAAGTTTCAGAGGGGAGTAGTTAGATGAGAAGATGCCGTGTGGTTGAGGATTGAACAGGTGTGATTGCACAGGTGTGCAACTGAACAGGTGTGTGGAGCAGTGTATGAGTGAGTGAAGGTGATTGTGTATTGTGCTGACCCAATGGTCCAGGAAGAGGAGGAGGGTGCAGGTGGCACCAGGTGTGAGTGCACAGGTGTGCAACAACAGGTATGGAGAATGGTTGTGTGGAATAAATGGTATGGGATATATGGCGTATTGGAATGGATGGTCATGGAGTGAGTAGGATGGAAACTATGGAGTGGCGTGGATGGTGCGAAGGTGTGAATGGGGGAAGAGTGGACCCCCATCACGGATACCCGGGGCGGGTAGTGTAAGTGTTAGGTAGAGGGTATAGGTAAATTGTGGTTGGATATTGGCATCTGTGGTGCGGGTGGAAGAATGGTGATTGGATGGGTGCATTAGTGTTGTGGAAATGGCTGGGCGTGTAGCCTGTTAGTGTGTGTAGTTGGTTTGGGCACTCCACCACTGTGAGGATGTCGGCCAGGTGAGGCCGCAGGTGGGCTCTGGGAGCCGGTAGTAGTTGTTGTGGATGGGGCCCGAGGATCCGGAGGACGGACCCGGGTAGCCCAGTGCCAGAGGGCACCGAGTGGGGTGACAGAGCCAGGAGGGGCCTTCCCCAGTTAGTTAGGTTAGGGTGAGGAGCTAGGTAAGCTCGGGTGGCAACTGCAGTGGTGGAGGTGTGCAGGTGGGTAGACCTGCTGGGAGAGCTACACGTCGCAGCCCAGAAATTGTGCGAGGGCACCGGGAGATGAATCGGGGGAGTGAGACCCCAAATTGAGAAGCACCACAGTTTGGTCAATGGGAATTGGTTTTTAGAGCCCATAGTGTAAGTTGGCCAATGGATTGGCAGGAAGAGACCCCGGGTAGTGTAAAGTGTGTTAAGGTCATTTAGAGGATAGTTAGGATTGGAGTCTCCTCGCACCATTTGCATCCACTCACCTGAGGTGACAGGAACTCCACACCATGCCATGTTTTGATTATTTTTTACTGTGCAAATGTTTGGATTGTGAGACGCATCATGACGTGGGTGTGACATTGTGCTTGATGTTCCATCTCTTCCTCCTTATGAGGAGTGATGATGAATTGGGTGATGGCACATTTTGGATAGTGGGGGAGTGAAGACGAATTTGGTATAAGGGAAATAAGGGGAAGACGTGACGGTAGCGACGGATTGGTAATGTGTAGATTTTTGTACATATGGGGTAAGGGCAAGGGTAGTGTAGGTGACAGGGGGGTGACGTACGGTAGGGACGAGCTTTCTCATTTCGCTCTCCGTGCGCATTTCGCCTTGCATTGCCTTATTGACGTGTACCCTTGTGACCTTACCCCTCGCTCATTTCTCTTGTCCCCCTTTTGTCTCCCACATGACCTGTGCGCTATGGGGCGCCGAGGGGAGCGTGCGTGAGTCGGCCATTGTGCGCCCGGAACTCTCAGAACCAGCTGTCTGCATCGATGCACCACATTATGGACCACATGTCAGTGGCCGAGCACCACTTATGGACCCCATGGGTTGGGGCATGGCCCCTCTGCTGGAACCGGCCATGAGGGCCCAAAATCTTGCTGGCGGACCTTGGCTACAGGGCACCGATGCCCCACAGGTGAACCACACGTAGTCGGCCCTGTGGGCCATAAATAAAATAAATAAAATGGACACGTTTGGGCAAGCTTTATTGCAAATAGGCCGCCAGTAAGAAAATGAAAGAAAGACAACAACTGGAAGACAATAATAATAACCAGCAGAGGGAGCCGAAGAGCAAGAGATCACCTGCAGGGTTAGGGGTTGTTGATTTATTTTTTATTCTTGAACAGTGATGACTGCACCGATTGGTGCTTGGGTGTGTATTGGTGCGTTTTTGGGTGCTTTCATGGTGCATTGATGCAGAGCAGACTGTCTCCCCCCCAGAAAGAACAATCACAGGTCCTGGGTTAGTTTTGTAAATAAAAATAGCGTCATTGTAAATAATGCTCCCCACCGTCAGTGTATAGTTTGAAGACAATTCCGCAATTCGGTTAACTGTGGGCGTAAGTCTGTTAGGCAGGGTGCAATGGAGCAGCGGGACACATTTATTTATGTTTTAAAAACTGTCGCACTCAGGGTCAGGTTAAAAGTAGAGGGAACTACACCTACATGTCACACTAAATAAAAAGTTGTAGGCCCGGGACGTGCCTAAGAGGAGGAGGGTGCAGTGTTGTGGATATGAGGACTGTATATATTTTTTTGATTGTGTGCTTTATTATTATTATTATTGTTTATTCTGCGCCTCCTGCCTCCGGAGCTGTGTAAAGGTCAAAGGGCATCCCATAATTAGTCCATAAAGCATCCACACCACAGCCAATCATAGAATACCCCTGTTCAATAGTTATATCTTATTATGTGTTTTTAGGGTAAGGCTGTGTCTCCCATTAATTGAAATACTCCATTGCACCAGTGAAAGAGATAGATTCCCTTCATTCCCACTCCCAACACTTCCATTCCCCCCTTTTCGTCAATTGCAATTCGCATTGCCAACTGCATGTTGGGCGGTTTTCCCTTCATCCGCCATTGACCACGAGGCAGGGTTGGGGAAGAAAGGCGTGTCTCCACCTCGTCATAGAGGGGAGGAGTGAGCCAGCCCCGAACAACCAACCGAGCACGAGGGGTTTGGTTTGAGAGGGCGGAGGAAGAGCGATCGGGGAGGTTCGCAAAGGTTCAAGGGTGGGGCTATATATAACCCATGAGAGACGCCCCCAGGAGAGATGAGCTTTTACAGAGGAGAGACGAGTACAGGGAAAGGAGCTGGGTCGTCAGAGCAAGAGCGTGTGGAGAGGTCCATGACAAGAGCTGAGTTGGTCGTCAGGGGTGGTCAGTGGTTGCGTTGAGTCGTTGCATTGGAGAAAGAGTGGTTGGACAAACAAAAGAGAGAGAAGAGAACCCGTCACGCGAGAGAACCCGTCACGCCAGGCCCCCCACCAGCAGCGTTGGCTTGGCTCCACCAAGCAGCTCCGACCCGCTACCCCGCGCACACGACAGGATCGGTGGCATCGGCGGCCGTCGAGGTCCAGCCCGACGTCCCGTGCGGGATCAAACTCCAGCCAGCTCCGGGCCTTCCTCCAACCACCCCCCTCCTGTCATTCCTGCCTGCAATTTCCATCCATTTGCGTACGTGAGTTTGTTTTGTTCGTGCTGTCCTGGGTAGTAACAATAAGTCTGTATAAGCTAACGATTGCACTGTGTCACCTGCGTCTCATGTCCCTGTAAATAAACGTGACTGCTTGCTTCCTACTTATATGTGTAAATAATAAATCCAATTACTCTTCTGTCCATCTTCTCGTCTTATTCCTTTTCCTCTTTGCATTCGGTCGTTTTAGAGTTTTCCAGATTGGGCAGCTGCGGTGCGATATGGCCAAAGTTTGGGGTGAATCGGGTGAGTTGGGGAAGAATCGGGGGAACTGTTAGGTCGCGGTAATACACCACCGCTCGGTCAATATAACATCTTGTCCGCGACCCATAACAATATCTTTCTATGCTCTGTAGTTCCATAGTAATAGCGTCCACAGATGGCCTATAAGCGAGAGCATGAAAGGTCTGCGTGATGCTGGGGTATGCCTCCCAAGCCTTCCAGGCTGTCTTTTTCCCAATTTGGGCAAAAAATGACACTGTGTCGCAGCCAGTGAAGGCATGAAATAATGGCAAAGACTCAGACTTCCTGCGGCCAAGGCCGGTGGCAATTTTATGGATGGCAAGGTAGCGGTAGCTTTTACCAGTGCCAATGGCAATCCAGAGTTCCTCCACACCATGTGACTGGTAGGTAAAGTAGTGTGCTATTGCCAAGACCACAATACAAGACCAAGACCACTCATAGTATAGAAGTTATTGAGGGAAATAGGTCACAGAGGGCGGTCATGTTGAAATTCAATATGGCGGCCACCAGGGGTTCTGAATTTTTGGGCGCCCCTCAGGAAAACAATTGTATAGGTCCATACTACATCTGTGCCAAATTTGGTGCTTTCCTGAAAAAATGAATGATGCTTCCTCTTAACTGCTCTGTTAATACACCCCATGGGGAATTGATGACATATGCCAAGTTTTAATTTTGGTCGTTCAGCGATTTTGGAGAAAATATGTCGATTTTTTTTCTTTAATCCAATATGGCTGCCATACCTATGATGTCAGTCATCAATAAAATATTCTCCCAGGTGTCACTCGTTTGTTTAGACTTTTGCATCAATCAGACAAGTGTTTGCAACGAAAAACATTTTTAAAGAAAATATATATAAACGTGGACACACACACACACACACACACACACACACACACACACACACACACACACACACACACACACACACACACACACACACACACACACACACACACATCGGTTGTTCCTAAACTTTAATACAATTTTACGGATTGCTGTAAATGATGTTAATTTCACAACATCACATATTCAAATGTATTTAAATTGTAAACCTCAAAACATGGTTTCCTTTACCTAAAGCAAGAACCTTAACCTGTAAGCAATTGACTCGTTTCCCGACTGCACGGATCATCAGCTGGACACCGTTCTTCCTCGAGGTTTCGATCCTTTCAGCCCAGGACCTCTCCAAACGGCGGATCCACAACCTCAGTCATGGATCCACATGAGTGGATCCACAACGTCAGTTTCTTCCAGGCAGTTAGTCAACCCATCAATGCAACATCACCAACCAAACTTTACTCTCTCGAGGATTTAATGTGTTATCACATAGTTACAACTCCCATCACACATTCCATTATATGACGATACATTAAATCATGCACATCTTATCTTAAATATAACATGTCCACAAACCAGCACAACCACCCACCTATCTCTGGATAAAATCTCAGTTTTGTTGATCATGTGTTCGTTTTCAAAACCCTTTGGGTTTTTTTGTTTTTTTTAGCCACAAATGGTGCGTCTATGATTCTGTTAACTGTGACGTTTTTTTCTAAAATTCACAGAACATCCCACTGTGCAAAATAGCTGTTTAACGAGCAATTGTATCAGAGAGATCCCTGCCAATTTAGATAGCAACATGACATCTTAAGCTTCCATATGACAGCAACTCAGCATGCATGCTGTTTCATGCCATGTTCTTATGGATCCATCAAAAGCAGTTACATTCTAAAGAATGCAGATTTTATGCCCTAGTTGTTTTTCCAATTTTCTGGTGAAATATCAACTGAATATTGCTTTTTCTTCATGTCTTGCAAACAAATGACTTTCAAATGGCTCATGCACACATCTGGATAAGAAGCCAAAACTTAATACAAGCAGTAGGCCAACAATATAATAGTAATCATACATCTTAAATGGAGATATTTGACGAAATAATGTAAAAACCTAATTCTAGTATATGTATCATCATTTTATATAACTCGAAACACCCGCTCCCTATGGGAGCATCCAGGGCAGGGCGTGGGGAGGGAGATCATATGTGCACGACCATGAGGATGGGGGATTGTTACGATGTTTCTTACTCTTCTTTAATAGCCACAATTATTTCCACATTATTGTGTGGTTGGCTGGGGGAATCTTGGCCTAAGTCTGTCACAAACCGGCTGTCCAACCCTGACATTTGACTAGGGTTAAGGCAGGAATTTGTAATTTGTTCAGGATGCCAGCGGTAGCTCACCTATGGTACTTTAAAGTAGGAGGACACCAGAGGATCTTTAAAGTCCACCAACTAATGTTGGCAGATGGGACGCTCAGTTTAACATCCATCCGAGGAACGGCACACACATTAATGAATCTCCCTGTCTGTGAAACATTGGTTTATGGCTGATTCAGGATTCAAATCCAGGCCAGACGACTTAGAGGTGAGTGCGTTACAAATGGGGTTATGCATTGAATAAAGGTCACAATTGGGCTGTAAGGATGTCAGAGGCAATATCGCAAGTCACACCTCATGCCATGGCCAGTATAAATGCCATATGAGGCTTCAATATATACATATACTAGCCGAAAGCACCCGACGTTGCCCGGGTTCTTTTTGAATGAATTTACTACAATGATTCAGCTTTTACTGGCGGCTGTAGAAGATTGACTACTATAATTCAGCTCAGCTTTTAATTGCGAAATGGGCCCAGCCCGGCCGAGGTGGCCGAGCCCGGCCTCGCCACCTAGCCTATAACCTTCCCGGGGCCCGTCCCAACATTTTTAGTTCTTTTTGAATGAATTTACTACTATAATTCAGCTTTTACTCGCGGCCGTAGAAGATTGACTACTATAATTCAGCTCAGCTTTTAATTGCGAAATGGGCCCAGCCCGGCCGAGGTGGCCTCGACCGGCCTCACCACCTAGCCTATAACCTTCCCGGGGCCCGTCCCGACATTTTTTGTTTCAGAGGTTTCCTCCTATCTTTCACCGTTCAGGAGATTAGCACGTGCAGACAAACAAACAAACAAACAAAAACTTTCTTTTATATATATATATAGAAGATTGAAGATATTAGTATCTGTAATTTGGTTCTCCAACCTAATGTGCGAACGTCATGACGTCATCACCACGCATGTCCGCATTGCCTGCCAAGCTCTGGAGTGCGTCATTGTGGATGTTAAATTCAGATACTGTCACAAGTGTATGCAAAACTCACAGTTACCGACCTGGTTTCGCCCTTGTTGGGGCTTCATCACGGCAACACAGTGAGCCTTCCATACACTTGCGACTCTGAAAACCTTTCGCTTTTTATATCAGTTATTATGTGACTTCATACCATCAGTGGGGAACTGCCAGTAAGGTGTCCCATACAGCTACTGCTGCACCTTACTGGGAGCGATAAGCACCGCCTGCCACACGGTAACATTATCTCTGGTATCCACTCACTATATGGAGTCGACCTGGATGCGGTTGGGAGTAACTAATTAGTATCTGTAATTTGGTTCTCCAATTAGTTACTAATTAGTTACACACACACACATACACATATATATATATACTAGTGGGGTCACCCGTGGGAATCCCACGGGTATGGTGTGTGACATTTGGACATCTTGATTTAGATGCTGCACATTAAATTTTACAAAATGGTTAAAATGGTGTAATGAACACAACATTATTTATTTCACATAATATGTGACCCCCTCACTCCTCTCCACCCTCACGCCTCTCCAATACCACTCCTCCTCACACTCCTCTCCAATACCTCCTCACGCTCCTCTCCAATACCTCCTCACACACCTCTCCAATACATCCACACTCCTCTCCAATCCCTCACACTCCTCTCCAATCCCTCACACTCCTCTCCAATCCCTCAAACTCCTCTCCAATACCTCGCACTCCTCTCAAATCCCTCACACTCCTCTCCAATCCCTCACACTCCTCTCCAATACCTCCTCGCACTCCTCTCCAATACCTCCTCACACTCCTCTACAACTCCTCACACTCCTCTACAACTCCTCACACTCCTCGCCAACCCCTATTGCCAAACCTATTTAAAGTGTATGCGCATATAACTAATTTTAAAAAACGAAGAAATATCTCTCGGTAATTTCCTGAAACATATTTTACTTCCGGATAATAATGTTGAATGAAATTAGAAAGAACGAAGATATATATGTCGTTTTTGTGCCGACTCTCATAAAACGTAAAAGTAATATATCTTAACGAAAAGAAACAGCGAATTTTAAATATATGTCGACATTTTCCCCAACTGTTATTTTAGGCGGTGTATTTTTGTGTATCATCATGGCGCGATTTTTATAAATATATCTCGGCAATTTCCCGTGCGTGCGTGAATGTTCTCAATTATTTCTGACACCGAGTCTAAAACCATCGATAAAAATTAAATCAGATGGTGAATTCGATAAAATGGGCGTTTAGTTTACAGGCCTTTGAGAAATCATTTCGTTCTATAAACGGAAACTTTCTTGGGATTCTCTTCCCGTTTTTTTTCAACGAGTCTAACACTATGTTAGCGACTGTTAAAAATGAAATGATATATCGAATTAGAATTGAAATAAACCTGTGTGAGAGAGAAAGACAGCACGGGCCTAACTAAACAGGCCTCAAAGCCATTCGAGTTAATAAAATGGTGGATATTTGTTTACATGAAGCCTCTCCAAGAATGGGTGGAGCTATGGGTGGAGCTACTCTGCAAACCGACTAAGCCACACCCCCGGACAGACGTCCAACAGAATCACCTTCGCCTATTATAATATAGATATAGATATATATATATATATATATATATATATATATATATAAATAACGATATATATATATATATATAACAATATATATATAACAATATATATATATAGATATATATATATATATATATATATATATATATATATATATATATATATATATATATATATATATAAATAACGATATATATATATATATATAACAATATATATATAACAATATACGTATATATATATATATATATATATATATATTTAATGATAATTATGACGTCATAGGACACGTGGTATAAGGGAGGACAAAGGAATATATATATATATATATATATATATATATATATACATATATATATATATATATATATATATATATATATATATATATATATATATATATATATATATACCAGCTTGACTCGGCTCTCTGCTCTCGCCTCACCACGCGTCGTTACTGAGGAACAGGCTTATTTTAGCTGAGGATAATGACTGTACCTCAGTTGCTGCATTGTAATGATTTACACCAATCATAATACAAACAATTATTTTGCACAAATTTATTTGTTGTGTTTGTGACATTACATTTTCCTAGGCAATTTAGGTTGAAGATTTAAGTTGAAAAAATATATAAAATTCAAAAAAGAACCCCTCAGCACATAAATACGGGAGGGGTAGGTGCAGACTGGAAGTTTGGGACGATTACACCTCACCACCACATAATTTAAAACACATCACCTCCAAGTAATTCAAAACACCTCATCACCAACTAATTCAAAACACCGCACCACCACATAATTAAAAACACCTCACCACCAAGTAATTCAAAGCACCTCACCACCACGTAATTCAAAACACCTCACCACCAAGTAATTAAAAACATCTCACCACCACATAATTCAAAACACCTCACCACCAAGTAATTCAAAACACCTCACCACCACATAATTCAAAACACCTCACCACCAAGTAATTGAAAACATCTCACCACCACGTAATTCAAAACACCTCACCCCCATGTAATTTAAAATACCTCACCCCCACGTAATTTAAAACACCTCACCCCAACAAATTTAAAACACCTCACCACCACATAATTCAAAACACCTCACCCCCATGTAATTCAAAACACCTTACCACCACGTAATTCAAAACACCTCACCACCACGTAATTCAAAACACCTCACCACCATGTAATTTAAAAAATCTCACCAACACATAATTCTAAATACCTCACCACCACGTGATTCAAAACCACCACCACGTTATTAAAAACACTTCACAACCACGGAAACAAAAGTTTCAGGGAGTAGTTCAGTGACAACAGGCACTGCCCAGATATGTAGATATATAGATAAATGACTGAACCTGAGTTGCTGTTTTGTCATGGTTTACAGGCTTTACACCAATCATAATTCAAACAATCATAATGCACAAATGTATTTGTAATATACGTGATATTAAATTTGATAAACAATTGAAGTTGAAAAATTTTTTTTTTTCCAAAAAAATTCCCCCATTCAAAAATTCCCCCAAACAAATTCCCCCCCCCCCCCCCCCCCCAGAAAATGGAAAATTTTTCAAAAAAAATACCCTAAGGACATCCCGGCGGAAGAGATAGGTGCATACCAGAAGTTTGGTACGATTTCACAAAAGTTTGAGGGAGTAGTTCAGTGACAACACAACACAACACAACACAAACACTGCACAGATATACAGTCACATGGAAAAGTACGTACACCCCATGTAAAGTTTTGACTTTTTCAACATATTTCAACACACAGCTATTTGATCTTCATTTCAACAATATTGAGAGATAAAAGTGATATAATATAACAAATATCATGAAACATTTACATTTTGTAGTCCATTGTATAATTTAAATAAACAAAAATGCAAATTTCACATGTGGAAAAAGTAAGTACACCCCCACATTTATCACGACTTCAAATACCTAAAATTAGAATCAGGTGCACCAGCTCAGGTGCAAGTGATTAGAACATCGTTGGAGAGGATCTTGGAGGAACCCGTCTTATTTAAACCTCAGACATTTAGTTTGGTTTGTTCTTTGTTGTTGAAGTGTGCGGCGTCACCATGCCTAGATCAAATGAGCTCTCTGATGCCTTCAGAAAGAAGGTTATAGATGCCTACGAGTCTGGGAAGGGATTTAAAAAGATCTCCAAACAATTTGAAATCAATCATTCGACTGTCCGGAAGATCATCTTCAAGTGGAGAAGATTTCAAACAACTGCCAACTTGTTCAGGCCAGGCCGCCCCAGCAGGTTCAGCTGAGAGCAGACTGCAAGATGCTGAAAGAAGTCTCCAAGAACCCCAGAATGTCATCACGGGACCCACAAGTAGTTCTTGCCACTGTTGATGTCAAAGTGCACGAGTCTACCATTAGAAAGAGGCTGCACAAATTTGATCTACATGGGAGGTGTGCCAGGAGGAAACCTTTGCTGTCCAGAAAAAACATCAGGGCAACACCAAAGTTTGCCAATGAACACCGAGGCAAAGACCAGCACTTCTGGAACAATGTGCTCTGGGCAGATGAGTCAAAGGTAGAGCTATTTGCCCACAGTACCAGAAGACATGTTTGACGAAAACCAAACACAGCATTGACCACAAGAATCTGATACCAAATGAAAAGCATGGTGGTGGAAATATTATGGTTTGGGGCAGCTTTGCTGCATCAGGGTCTGGGCAGCTCACCATCATTGAATCCACTATGAATTCATCATTGTACCAGAGGGTGCTTGAGGATAATGTGAGGCCATCTGTCGGAAAGTTGAAGCTCATCCGAAGGTGGACCTTGCAACATGACAATGACCCTAAACATACCAGTAAATCCACCAAGGAATGGCTGAAAAGAAAGAAATGGAGGGTTCTGGAATGGCCAAGTCAAAGCCCGGATCTAAATCCCATCGAGATGTTGTGGGGGATTTGAAACGATCTGTGCATGCAAGAAACCCCTCAAACATCGCACAGCTGAAAGAATTCTGCATGGAGGAGTGGGCAAAAAATTCTCCCAGTCGATGTCAGAGACTGGTAGACAGTTATAAGAAATGCCTACTTGAGGTTGTTTCTGCCAAAGGGGGCAATACCACCTATTAGAGCCAAGGGTGTACTTACTTTTTACTCCCGCCAGGGAGTAATGCATTTGATCGTGTCCGTCCGTGTGTGTGTGTGTGTGTGTGTGTGTGTTTGTGTGCGTGTGTGTGTGCGTGTGTGTGTGTGTTCGTGTGTTTGTGAACAAGATATCTGGAAAAGTTCTGAACGGATTTGGATGAAAGTTGGTGGGATGATTGCCCTTGGAATAAGGAAGAATTGATTAGTTTTTGGTGAGGTTCAGGATATTATTCCGTATCCAGGAATTTTTTGGGGGAATTTTTTCGGGAATTTTTTTTCTGTTTTCATTTAAAAACCATTTTCTCTGCAATAATTGGAGTGATTGAGAGCAAATTTTCACCATAGGAGGGACTCGGTCTATGGAATATTTTAATGGTAATTTTGACATCACAGGTCACGTGGTTCGGCCGCCATATTGTTTTGAGTGAAAAAACACTAAAATCCAATTTTCTCCAAAACGCCTGAACAGATCGAGGCCAAGCTTTGCAGGCAGAATCGCATACCCATGACGAACAAAAAAGTCAGCGAGCTTGATGTCATGCATCACATGGTTTCAGAGTTTTGACGTTTTTAAGCACAAACATTTAAAACCTAGCTCCTCCCTCATTTATGATCCTATCGAGGGGAAACTTCACAGATCTCTTCAGCATATCAGTCTACTAAAATGTCCTTTTGGAATTTGTGATAGGTCACGTGGTTTGGCAGACATCGTTAATTAAACGCAAATAATAAAAACATTTATATCTCTTGAACCACTTCATTGTTCGCCGTGAAATTTCATACTGTAGTAGAAGTCATGAAATGTAACAAGTGTGCAAA
>NC_136263.1:148221664-148276664 GCF_964187855.1 Myxine glutinosa
AAGTCAGACTTTTGATTGGGCCACTCAAGATATCCAGTGTCTTTATCTTTGTACTTCGGATCATTGTCCTGCTGAAATGTGAATCTCCTACCGTTTCAGATTCATGGCTGACTCGAGCAGGTTTTAATCTAGGATCCTCCTGTACTTTTCACTGTCCATTGTCCCTTCGATCCAGACAAGCTTGCCAGTCCCTGCTGATGAAAAGCAGCACCTTAACATGATGCTGCCACCACTATGCTTGACAGTCGGGATGGTGTTGACTGGGTGATGTGCAGTGTTAGGCTTGCATCGGACATAACACTTTGAATTCAGACCAAAACGTATAATTTTTGTCTCGTCTGACCACAAAACCTTTCTCCACATGCCTGCTGTCTCATTAAGATGCTGTTATGCAGACTCCACATGAGCTTTTAGATGCGTCTGTCAGTAATGGCTTCTTTCTTGCCACCTACCCATAGAGTCCAGCTTTGTGAAAGGAACGGGGCATTGTTGATAAATGAACACTGGACACCCATTGGGCTACGGCGACATAGAGGGATATTGTTGATTGATGAATACTGACCCCCATCTCAGACATAGAGTCTTGCGGATCTTTCAAAGTCATGGTAGGATTTACAGTGACATCCCGAACCAGTTTCCTGCTTGCCCGGCTGCTGAGTTTGGTTGGGTGACCTGATCTGGGTAGAGTCTGGGTGGTATACATTTTCCACTTCTAAAAGATGGACTTCAACATCCTCAAAAAAAGATAATGAGCGACTTTGAAATCTTCTTATACCACACTCCCGAACGATGCTTCTCTACCTCTACGATACTTCTCTACTCGATGCTTATACAATATTGAATCTTATATAAATATTTCTAAGTGTTTGTTTGTACGTTATTCTTTCACAGTCCAAAAACGTAGCACCTGGAAGCCCAAAATTTGGGTGTAGGTTCTAAGGTACTACACGTTGGCCTGAACGTCCATTTTGAGACCAGCAAAGGCTGCTATAAAGTTGGGCTGTTGGGCTATAAACCCTGGTGTTGGGCTAGCGGCTAGGGTGCCGGCTTAGGATCCAAGGATCCTGGGTTCGAATCCCGGTCGATTGCTGAATTAACGCCAGGGGGGTTGACTCAGCCTGTCATCCTTCCGAGGTCGGCTAATTGAGTACCAGTTCACTGGTAATTCCCTGTTTGTCGTTAAAGGCGGCAAAAAGGGTTGGCGTCAGGAAGGGCATCCGGCCGTAAAACATTGCTTCAAAAAGGGGACCGAAAAACAACAACAACCATGGTTCCCGAAAAAGGCCAACCCCTGCTTTGCGGGGAAAAATGGCCTCTAAAGGTGGTTAAAGGCTGCTATAAAGTGTATATTGGGATGTAGGGTCAAGCAGTGTTCGCGCGGACAAGCAGGAAAAAGGTAACCACCATGAGGTTAATAATTCCATAGCTTTTCAATGTCCCACACGTCCCAAAACCACCTTCGGGAAAAGCTCACCCAGCCGGGCAGCGCCAGGTTTCCCCTGCTAGTAGGAAATAATGATAAATACCATATACAGGAACAACAACAACAACAACAACAACATGCATTTTAAAGGCCATTTTCCCTGCTAGAGCGGGGGTTAGCCTTGCGGTCCCCATGACAATCTTCTCCATTTTGCCCTATTTTCTGCATCTCTCCTTGTTAACCCCCTTGCCCGCATTTCTTCTTCCACCATCTTTAGCCAAGTCTTTCTCGGTCTTCCCCGTCTTCTACTTCCTTCTACATTCATTTCCATCACTCTTCTCAACCAGTCACTTTCATCCTTCCTCAACACATGACCAAACCATCTCAACCTGTTCCTCTTCACAGCATCAATCACAGGCTCGATTCCCATCATCTTTCGCAATTCATCATTTGTCTTCCTCTCTCTCAACGATACTCCGCACATCCGTCGAACCATTCGCATTTCCACCCTTTCCAACCTTCGTTGCTGCTCTACGTTCATTACCCATGTCTCGCTCCCATAAATCATAACACTTCTCACACATGCAGCATACACCTTTCCCTTCAGCTTCAACGACACTCCCCTCATCATCAGCACGCCACTCAATTCCCGAAACTTCTTCCATGCACATCTCACTCGAGCAACCGTTGCCGAGTCTGATCCACCTTCTCCATTCAGCATGTCTCCGAGGTAGCAAAATGTTTTCACACCTTCCAGCTTCACGCCATCTCCAAGATCCAACTCAACATTTCCTCCATCTGCAGCTCCCTCTGTGCACACCTTACATTTGAATGTAGCTGCCACACTGGTTAATGACCGTCTCAGACCACTACATTTTTGATGAACCCACTCAGCGCACATTGTACATTGAATGGAGTTCACTCCGACACCCTTTCTACACACAGCACAGGGCCACTTCCCAGTTCTTTCCACCTCACCACATGCTTTACCACTTGCCATCACCTTCGTCTTTCCGATATTCACCTTCAGACCTTTTGTCTCCATACATTCCTTCCACGTGTTCATCTTTTCCTTCAGTCCATCCATACTTTCCGCAATCAACACCAGATCATCTGCATACAACAACTCCCACGGTAAACCCTCCTTTACGTTCTGAGCCAACACCTCCATCACAGCTACAAATAGTAGTGGACTTGGTACCGACCCCTGATGCACTCCCACCTTCACCTCAAACTCACCACTGTTCCCGTCCTTCGTCCTTACAGCTGTGCGTGCTCTTTTGTACATTGCCACCACTACTCTGATCAACCATTCCTCCACTCCTAACTTCCTCAATGCCCATGTCAATACTTTGCGTGGAACCCAATCGAATGCTTTCTCCAGATCAACAAACCCAAGAAACAACTTCTTCCTCTTCTCCATGTACTTCTCCTGCAACTGCCTCACAATGAAAAGCGCGTCTGTCGTTCCTCTTCCTGGCATGAATCCAAACTGCATTTCGTCGATCTTCACTTTCTTCCTTATCCTCCTCTCCAACACCCTTTCCAATACCTTCATTCCATGCTCCAATAACTTTATCGCTCGGTACGAGCCACATTGCAGAGGGTCACCTTTCCCCTTGTATAGAGGGACGAGGGTACTCAGTTCCCAATCCACTGGAATGCGGCCTACTTTCACCACCAGATTACAGATCTCTGTCATTCTCTTCACACCCCAACTTCCTGCTGCCGTCAACATATCTCCCACAACTCCCGTCGGCCCTCCCGCTTTTCTACCCTTCATTGCTTTTATCGCTTCCTCAACTTCCTTCTCAGTTATCTTCTCTGCCGGTCCTAAAACTGGGTTACTCTCTATGTTGCCATCCCATTCATTCTCTGTATTCAACAGCATTTCGATATATCTTTTCCATCTTCCTTTAATTCCATCTGGGTCGACAACGATTTGTCCCACTTCATCCTTCAAGTAACTCACCCCCATCACATCACACCTCTCTTTCGCTATCTGCTTTGCAATCCTGAATACTGCTTTCTGACCCTCTTCCGAATCCAAGCGTTCTCCGAACATTTTCCTACATGCCTCCTGCGCCTTTGCTACCTCTTTCTTTGCAGCCTTCCTGGCTGCCTTATAACTTCCATGCTCTGGTTTTTCTGCCCCCATACCCTTCGCCTTCTGCCACTCCTTGAACTTCTTCCTCTTCTCGAGGAAGGTTAAATGTAAATACAGGAACAACAAAGAAGAAACATTAAATGTTCTGAACCTAAAATGAAACAACATGATACAGGCATGATGGGCCACCAAATGGCCTCTTGCATCAAAGCTTGGACTTGTATTTTCTTTGAAATAATGATAACTACAAAGGCACTCTTCGACATCGCAACATTGAACGATATGCTTCCATCCACATTATTACATCATTATACACATTTGTACGAAGTTTAATTTAAATCCCTTCAACAACACACAACAACAACATGCATTTTAAGGCCATTTTCCCTGCTAGAGCGGGGGTTAGCCTTGCGGTCCCCATGACAATCTTCTCCATCTTGCCCTATTTTCTGCATCTCTCCTTGTTAACCCCCTTGCCCGCATTTCTTCTTCCACCATCTTCAGCCAAGTCTTTCTCGGTCTTCCCCGTCCTCTACTTCCTTCTACATTCATTTACATCACTCTTCTCAACCAGTCACTTTCATCCTTCCTCAACACATGACCAAACCATCTCAACCTGTTCCTCTTCACAGCATCAATCACAGGCTCTATTCCCAAATTTAAATCCCTTCAATCAACGAATATCATATTTTTACCTGACATGACCTCTGACCTTTGACCTCTAGATGCCAAAATCGAATCAATTCATCTTCACATCATAATACCTACTTCTACCAAGTTTGGTCAAAATCCCATCACTGGTTCACAAGTTAATGTGGTAACATTTTTATCAAATGGGACCTCCGACATTTGACCTCTTGACCACATTATCTAATCAGTTTATCTTTGCATCATTATACATCAAGTTTCACTTAGATACCTTCAGCCGTTCTTAAGTCGTGGTCACGAAAACCGATCACGGACGCATGGACGGCCAGTTGGACGGACAATCCGAAAACACAATCTAATGAATTAGTCAGCGAAGGCATACAAAAATTGGGAATTCAAAATGCATTAATTTTATGCCATGTATATCATTCAGCTTTATTTTATTGCCATGAATGTCTTTCAATTCAATTTGTTTTTATCAGCAGGCTTCTTCCATGGTTCACGGCCAACCTCTCTGCCTGGTAATCTATCTGAGCTGTTGAAAGCTGCACCCTTGGCCCATTTTCCAACATTGCTATCAGGGCTGTGACAGACATTTAACCTAAAAGTTAAAATGACTCGATCACTGACAGTTCCTGTGTAAAATTGAGAAGTTGGCATTGCTTTATGGCTTCAGAGCAGATAACATGATTGTAATAGGTTGGCGTGTTCAGTTCGATAGCTCTGTGAGCTTGAAAGGATGGCAACAATGCAAAGATAACAAGATAACGTGGTTTGTTTGTTCCAAACATGTCCGGATGAAATGCGCAAATAAGCTCCATTGCATATTATTGGCGCTTTCACAAGGATTGCAAGCACAATCAGAGAAAGGTCCACATGCCAGTTACAAATCGAAAACACCTCTTTGATTTGTCCATCACCCACCAATGGCCTCGTAATTCATGCAAAGCTAAAAGAAAATCAAACACATCGATGTCTCCTGATAAATTGAGTGATTTCCACCCTTGCTTCGATCTGGTTCCCCACCTTGAGTTTTGAAGAGAGGGAGTGAGGTCCCCCACGGGGTACTTCGGGCTGTCCCCTGCCCATATGTAATTGCAATTGTCATGGTTCCCTTTTTGAGGCAATGTTTTTATGGCCAGATGCCCTTCCTGACGCAAACCCGATTAGTCGCCTCTTACGACACACCTTACGTGTGTCTTACGTCGCAGGGATACGGCGTACCTATTCTAAACCGGGCTACACACCGGGAGAAGATTGTTTGCAAAATGATTTTGCAAATTTTGCAAAAGAAGATTGTAAAATGGAGAAGATTGCCAGAGGGCCCGCAAGGCTAACCCCCGCTCTAGCAGGGAAAATGGCCTTAAAATGCCTGTTGTTGTTGTTGTTGATGATGTATCCTGATATCCTCGTCCCGCATGTTATTTAGGTACAAGCTCTTTCATTAGCCTGAGATCAGTGTAAGGATAAAAATAAAATTAAAAAAATCCTTAACATATTCAGACCAACTCTAATAAATAACTCCAAGTATATTTGATTTGATGTACCATACTCTTTACAGAGCATTGCTGCTACCGAAGCAGTTTCTTGGCAAAGGTGAAACTTGGTGGCTTGCCATTGCCTTCCCAGCAGTGTTTGTCTATCCTTTTAAATGCTGAGTGGCAAGCAAGGAAGCAGTATGTACCATTTGTAGTCTTTGGCACAACTCGGCCGGGATTTGAACCACTGACCTCCAAGACTCAGAGAAGACGCTCTCGCCTTTATGCCACAGAGTCTGGTTACCCAATATACAAGCAAAAACAAATAAAACTAGATATCTGTGATCACAAAGTGATTACCAAGGGTAAGCCTCCCCCGACCCCCATGATCCATTGATGGCCTTTTAATTTTTTTGGACCGCCATATGACTTCCACACCTTCAAAATTTGGGGAAAGAATGTAAATTAAGAAAATGTGTCCCCATCTACAATCTATCCCAAAAAACTCAATTCATGAAAATCGGAGGAAAATTATTCAAGTTATGATCAAAAACGTGTTTTTGTTAATTAGATCACAACCCCATAAAAGTAAAGGAGCCTAATCAAATAGCAGGTGCACTCTTATGATGCAAGAACATCTCGGAAGGCCGAGTGGTCTTTGAGATTCCGCATCTACTATAATAGAGTTGTGTGGTTGCAGCTTTGTCAGTAATATTAACTAGTTGATTGGCCATGGTACTGACCAATTGGGTGTGCCTGTTTTTCCCTTCACTCGTCGATTGGTCGAGGCACTGACAAATTGGGTGTGCCCGTTTTCCCTTCACTCGTCGATTGGTTGGGGACTGACTAATTGGGTGTGCCCGTTTTCCCTTCACTCGTCGATTGGTTGGGGACTGACTAATTGGGTGTGCCTCTTTTCCCTACACTCGTCGATTGGTTGGGGACTGACTAATTGGGTGTGCCCGTTTTCCCTTCACTCGTCGATTGGTTGGGGACTGACTAATTGGGTGTGCCCGTTTTCCCTTCACTCGTCGATTGGTTGGGGACTGACTAATTGGGTGTGCCTCTTTTCCCTACACCCGTCGATTGGTTGGGGACTGACTAATTGGGTGTGCCTGTTTTCCCTTCACTCGTCGATTGGTTGGGGACTGACTAATTGGGTGTGCCCGTTTTCCCTTCACTGGTCAATTGGTTGGGGACTGACTAATTGGGTGTGCCTCTTTTCCCTACACTCGTCGATTGGTTGGGGACTGACTAATTGGGTGTGCCCGTTTTCCCTTCACTGGTCAATTGGTTGGGGACTGACTAATTGGGTGTGCCTCTTTTCCCTACACTCATCGATTGGTTGGGGACTGACTAATTGGGTGTGCCTGTTTTCCCTTCACTCGTCGATTGGTTGGGGACTGACTAATTGAGTGTGCCTGTTTTCCCTTCACTCGTCGATTGGTTGGGGACTGACTAATTGGGTGTGATCGTTTTCCCTTCACTCGTCGATTGTTTGGGGACTGACTAATAGGGTGTGCCCGTTTTCCCTTCACTGGTCAATTGGTCGGGGACTGACTAATTGGGTGTGCCCGTTTTCCCTTCACTGGTCAATTGGTCGGGGACTGACTAATAGGGTGTGCCCGTTTTCCCTTCACTCGCGATTGGTTAGGGTGTGGCGGACACAAAAGCCCACTGGCGTGGTGACATCATTCCACGCACCAAGTGGGCGGTGGCCACGCCCGAGGGGTAGGCGTGGCCTCATGATATACACCGGGCGACCAGCCCGGAGCATTTCCAGTGTTACAGTGTAGTCTTACAATAAAGACGTTTACATGTTACCGCTTGTCCGCTTCCTCCTTGCTCACAAGCAGCGCGCGTAACGCCGCGCTTTACTGGTGACCCTCGACGTTGGATCTGCCGTAGCGATCCTTCTGAACACGACGCCATTGCAATGGCCAACGACAAGGCAATGGCGATTAAACTTCCCGAATTTTGGGAGGCCCAGGCCGAAGTCTGGTTCGTTCAAGCCGAAGCCCAATTTCAGCTTCGGCGCCTCACCAACGACGACCTGCGCTACTGCCATGTCGTCGCCTCCCTCGGGCCCGGCACGGCCGCTCGAGTTGTGTCCGTCCTTCACCACCCACCGGACGGCCACAAGTACAAGGCACTCAAGCGGCTACTCCTAGCCACGTTCGGCCTCACGGACGACGCACGGGCCGACCGCCTCCTGGATCTCCCCGAGCCCGGTGAGACGCGCCCGTCGGTCCGAATGGACCATATGCTGTCACTGTTGGGCGACGAAGCCCCCGGTTCGCTATTCCGGGCGCTTTTCCGGCGCCAACTTCCAGCGCAGGTTCGCCTCGCGTTGGCCGGGACCGAGCTAACGGAACCCCGAGCATTGGCCGCCAAGGCGGACAGGTACTTCGCCGCTTCGGACACGCGGGCGAGCGTCGGCGTGGCCGTCACGGCCCTCGACGCTGATGTTCAGCAGCATGTTCCACAGCATCAGCTTCTACAGCGCGCTGATGTTCAGCAGCATGTTCCACAGCATCAGCTTCTACAGCGCACTGATGTTCAGCAGCATGCTGATACGCACCTCGTGAACGCCGCCACGCCCCGCCCACCGCCGCGGCGAAAACCGCCACCGCGGGGAAACCCGCCAACTCCACCGGCCTGGCGGAGCCAGCCGCGCTCCTCCAGCTCCACCACCTGGTACTGGTTCCACGCCAAGTTCGGCCACGAAGCTCGGCGGTGTCATCCGCCGTGCTCCTTCAACGGGTCGGGAAACGCCCGGGCCGGCGCTCAATAGTGGCGATGAGCGCCGGCCGTTCGAGCAGCCTGCTGTTCATAACGGACACCTTCTCCGGGCGCCGTTACCTGTGCGACACGGGAGCGCAGGTGAGTGTCATTCCCGCCGGCACGTCAGACAAGCACGCCGCGGGTGGGGGCCCCGCGCTGCTTGCCGCGAACGGGAAGCCCATCCGTACGTACGGAAAACGCTGCCTCTCTCTGCGGTTTGGAGGGCAGGTTTTCCGATGGACGTTCGTCACCGCCGACGTGCCCATGGCACTGCTTGGCGTGGACTTCCTGTGCGCTAATGGGCTCCTGGTCGACGTCAAGCGCAGACAGCTTGTCCAGGCCGAGACGTTCAGCTCGCTCGCTTGTACGTTGCCCAGCTCAACGAGCGGCTTGCCAAGTGGCTTGCCGAACGATTCGGTTCCGGCCACGTTGGTCTGTACGCTTCCGGCAGCGGACGCATTCACCCGCCTCCTCGCCGGCTTCCCGGCCCTCACGCGGCCCACCTTCTCGGCGGGGGCCGTCAAGCACGGGGTGGCCCATCACATCCCCACCGTCGGGCCACCGGTCTACGCCCGGGCACGCCGCCTCGAGCCGACGAAGCTGGCGGTGGCAAAAGCGGGGTTCGCTACCCTGGAGCGACTCGGCATCGTTCGGCGCTCAGAGAGCGCTTGGGCGTCGCCGCTGCACATCGTGCCGAAGCCCGGCGGGGGATGGCGACCGTGCGGGGACTATCGCCGTCTCAATGACGCCACGACTCCCGACCGCTACCCCGTCACCCACATTCAGGACTTTTCCGCCCGTTTGGCGGGCAGGTCCTTCTTCTCGAAGGTGGACCTCATACGCGGCTACCATCAGGTCCCCGTCAGGCCGGAGGACGTCCTGAAGACGGCGGTCATCACGCCATTCGGACTCTTCGAGTTCCTGCGCATGCCCTTCGGTCTGAAGAATGCGGCTCAGGCGTTCCAGCGACTGATGGACAGCGTCCTGCGCGACTTGGATTTTGTCTACGTCTACCTGGACGATATCCTCGTCGCCAGCGCGTCCCGCGAAGAGCACCTACACCACCTCCGCACGCTCTTCGAACGCCTGGGCCAGCATGGCCTGATTGTGAACCCCGCAAAGTGCCGGTTCGGCGCCGCCACAATCGATTTTCTGGGGCACCGTGTCACCAGGCACGGAGCCGTCCCCCTGCCGGCCAAGGTGGAGGCGGTGAAGGGGTTTCCGCGCCCCCGCACGATCAGAGGGCTGCAGGAGTTCCTGGGCATGGTGAACTTTTACCATCGGTTCCTGCCCCGTATCGCCCAGCTCCTGCGCCCCCTGCACGAAGCTCTCCGAGGTAAGCCGGGCAAAGGCGACGTTACCTGGACCGAGCAGATGGACACGGCGTTCACGGGCGCGAAGCTCGCCTTGGCTAACGCCACCATGCTCGCGCACCCGGCGCCCGATGCACCGATCGCCCTCACCACCGATGCCTCGGACTACGCGGTGGGCGCGGTGCACGAGCAATGGGTGCGTGGAGCTTGGCAACCGCTGGCGTTCTTTAGCCGGCAGCTTCGCCCGCCCGAACGCCGTTACAGTACCTTCGACCGCGAGTTGCTCGGACTTCACTTGGCGGTCAGGCACTTCCGCCATCTGCTCGAGGGCCGGGCGTTCACTGCCTTCGTCGACCACAAGCCGCTGATCTTCGCGATGGGCAAGGTCACCGAGCCGTGGTCGGCCCGGCAGCAGCGTCACCTCTCGGCCGTGTCCGAGTACACGACGGACATCCAGCACGTCGCGGGGAAGGACAACCCGGTGGCGGATTGCCTTTCCCGGGCCGTCGCCCACGCAGTCCACCTCGGCATCGACTATGCCCGGATGGCAGCGGACCAGGCCGCTGACCCCGACGTCCAGGCCTTGCGGACCGCCGTCACGGGCCTCCGCGTCACCGAGGTGCCGTTCGACGGCGCGGGCGTGGCCCTCTTGTGCGACGTCTCCCTCGGGCGTCCTCGCCCCATCGTGCCCGCGGGCTGGCAGCGCCAGGTGTTTGACGCCATCCACGGCCTGTCCCACCCGGGCGCGAGGGCCTCCCAAAGGCTGATCGCCGACAAGTTCGTCTGGCATGGCCTCCGGAAGGCCGTCCGCGGCTGGGCCAGGACGTGCCTCGCGTGCCAGCGCGCCAAGGTGCACCGACACACCCAGGCCCCGTTGGCCCCGTTCACGGTGCCGGAACGCCGGTTTGACCACGTCCACGTGGACCTGGTGGGACCTCTGCCCCCCTCGCGGGGTTTCACCTACGTCCTCACCATGGTGGACCGCACCACCCGGTGGCCGGAGGCCGTGCCCTTGGCGTCGACAACGGCGGCCGATGTCGCGCAGGCTTTCATCGCCACCTGGGTCGCCCGGTTCGGCGCCCCCTCAGACATCTCATCCGACCGCGGCCCCCAGTTCACCTCGGAGCTCTGGGGGGCGGTTGCGCAGGGGCTCGGGGTCCGGCTGCACCGAACCACGGCCTACCACCCCCAGGCTAACGGCCTGTGTGAGCGATTTCACCGCTCATTGAAGGCCGCGCTCCGGGCCACCCTCCGCGACGGCGGCTGGGTCGACAGGCTCCCCTGGGTCCTGCTGGGCCTCCGGACGGCGCCCAAGGAGGACCTGCGCGCATCCGCGGCGGAGTTGGTCTTCGGGCAACCGCTGCGGGTGCCGGGCGAGTTCCTCCCCGACTCCACAGCACCATGGTCCGCGGCACAGCAGCGCTCCGCTCTGCAAGAGACCGCCCAGAGGTTCGCCCCGGTGCCAACGGCATGCCACAGGCACCCACCGACGCACGTCGCCCCGGAGCTTCGCACGGCGGAGTACGTCTTCGTCCGCCACGATGCCCATCGGACACCACTGCGGCCCCCGTACGACGGGCCTTTCCGCGTGCTGGAGACCGGGGCGAAGCACTTCACCCTGGACATCGGCGGTACTCCTGACCGCGTTTCGGTAGACCGCCTCAAGCCGGCCCACCTCGATGTGGACCATCCACCGCCAGTGGCCCGACCCCCACGTCGGGGCCGCCCTCCTGCGGGCGGACCCCCGGCACCGCCCAGCCCCGCCGCCACGCCGCCCCCCGGTCCTGCACCCATCCCAGGGGCAGCCAGGGGCATCCCACCTGGCATCCCTGCACCCCGGACGCCGCCGATCGCCAGGGGGCGCTTCGGCCGGGTCATTCGTCTGCCCCGCAAACTGGCCCTCCAGGTGCGCGGGAATTCTGGGGGGGCGCGTGTGGCGGACACAAAAGCCCACTGGCGTGGTGACATCATTCCACACACCAAGTGGGCGGTGGCCACGCCCGAGGGGTAGGCGTGGCCTCATGATATACACCGGGCGACCAGCCCGGAGCATTTCCAATGTTACAGTGTAGTCTTACAATAAAGACGTTTACATGTTACCGCTTGTCCGCTTCCTCCTTGCTCACAAGCAGCGCGCGTAACGCCGCGCTTTAAGGGTACTGACCAATTGGGTGTGATCGTTTTTCCCAGCATCGTTATTCATGTCTATTGTTATCGCGTCTATCCACATCAGCAAACAATGGTCCATCTAGGTGGTGCAGCAAATCACATGCTCTCCTCACCGCAAGTTACCTCACCTCTCACAGCAGTGATTACAATATTGGTGATTACGGTGCAGTGTCTATCACACACTTTCCTCACCTCTCACAGCAGTGATTACAATATTGGTGATTATAATGCGGCATCTATCACACACTTTCCTCACCTCTCACAGCAGTGATTACAATATTGGTGATGATGATGCGGCATCTATCACGCACTTTCCTCACCTCTCACAGCAGTGATTACAATATTGGTGATTATAATGCGGCATCTATCACACACTTTCCTCACCTCTCACAGCAGTGAATACAATATTGGTGATTATAATGCGGCATCTATCACGCACATTCCTCACCTCTCACAGCAGTGAATACAATATTGGTGATGATGATGCGGCATCTATCACACACTTTCCTCACCTCTCACAGCAGTGATTACAATATTGGTGATTATAATGCGGCATCTATCACACACTTTCCTCACCTCTCACAGCAGTGAATACAATATTGGTGATGATGATGCGGCATCCATCACGCACTTTCCTCACCTCTCACAGCAGTGATTACAATATTGGTGATTATAATGCGGCATCTATCACACACTTTCCTCACCTCTCACAGCAGTGATTACAATATTGGTGATGATGATGCGGCATCTATCACACACTTTCCTCACCTCTCACAGCAGTGATTACAATATTGGTGATTATAATGCGGCATCTATCACACACTTTCCTCACCTCTCACAGCAGTGAATACAATATTGGTGATTATAATGCGGCATCCATCACGCACTTTCCTCACCTCTCACAGCAGTGAATACAATATTGGTGATGATGATGCGGCATCCATCACGCACTTTCCTCACCTCTCACAGCAGTGAATACAATATTGGTGATGATGATGCGGCATCCATCACGCACTTTCCTCACCTCTCACAGCAGTGATTACAATATTGGTGATTATAATGCGGCATCTATCACACACTTTCCTCACCTCTCACAGCAGTGAATACAATATTGGTGATTATAATGCGGCATCTATCACGCACTTTCCTCACCTCTCACAGCAGTGATTACAATATTGGTGATGATGATGCAGCATCTGTCACGCACTTTCCTCACCTCTCACAGCAGTGATTACAATATTGGTGATTATAATGCGGCATCCATCACGCACTTTCCTCACCTCTCACAGCAGTGATTACAATATTGGTGATGATGATGCGGCATCTATCACACACTTTCCTCACCTCTCACACTCACAGCAGTGATTACAATATTGGTGATGATGATGCAGCATCTATCGCGCACTTTCCTCACCTCTCACAGCGGTGATTACAATATTGGTGATTATAATGCGGCATCCATCATGCACTTTCCTCACCTCTCACAGCGGTGATTACAATATTGGTGATGATGCGGCATCCATCACGCACTTTCCTCACCTCTCACAGCAGTGATTACAATATTGGTGATTATAATGCGGCATCTATCACACACTTTCCTCACCTCTTACACAGTGAATACAAATTTGGTGATTATGATGCGGCATCTATCACGTACTTTCCTCACCTCTCACAGCAGTGAATACAATATTGGTGGTGATGATGCGGCATCTATCACGCACCTTCCTCACCTCTCACAGCAGTGATTACAATATTGGTGATGATGATGCAGCATCTATCGCGCACTTTCCTCACCTCTCACAGCAGTGATTACAATATTGGTGATTATAATGCGGCATCCATCACACACTTTCCTCACCTCTCACAGCAGTGATTACAATATTGGTGATGATGATGCGGCATCCATCACGCACTTTCCTCACCTCTCACAGCAGTGATTACAATATTGGTGATTATAATGCGGCATCTATCACACACTTTCCTTACCTCTCACAGCAGTGATTACAATATTGGTGATTACGGTGCAGTGTCTATCCCACACTTTCCTCACCTCTCACAGCAGTGATTACAATATTGGTGATTATAATGCGGCATCCATCACACACTTTCCTCACCTCTCACAGCAGTGATTACAATATTGGTGATGATGATGCGGCATCCATCACGCACTTTCCTCACCTCTCACAGCAGTGATTACAATATTGGTGATTATAATGCGGCATCTATCACACACTTTCCTTACCTCTCACAGCAGTGATTACAATATTGGTGATTACGGTGCAGTGTCTATCCCACACTTTCCTCACCTCTCACAGCAGTGATTACAATATTGGTGATTATAATGCGGCATCCATCACGCACTTTCCTCACCTCTCACAGCAGTGCTTACAATATTGGTGATGATGATGCGGCATCCATCACGCACTTTCCTCACCTCTCACAGCAGTGATTACAATATTGGTGACGATGATGCAGCATCTATCGCACACTTTCCTCACCTCTTACACAGTGAATACAAATTTGGTGATTATAATGCGGCATCTATCACGCACTTTCCTCACCTCTCACAGCAGTGAATACAATATTGGTGGTGATGATGCGGCATCTATCACGCACTGTCCTCACCTCTCACAGCAGTGATTACAATATTGGTGATTATAATGCGGCATCTATCACGCACTTTCCTCACCTCTCACAGCAGTGATTACAATATTGGTGATGATGATGCAGCATCCATCACGCACTTTCCTCACCTCTCACAGCAGTGATTACAATATTGGTGATGATGATGCAGCATCCATCACGCACTTTCCTCACCTCTCACAGCAGTGATTACAATATTGGTGATGATGATGCAGCATCCATCACGCACTTTCCTCACCTCTCACAGCAGTGATTACAATATTGGTGATGATGATGCAGCATCTATCGCGCACTTTCCTCACCTCTCACAGCAGTGATTACAATATTGGTGATGATGATGCAGCATCCATCACGCACTTTCCTCACCTCTCACAGCAGTGATTACAATATTTGTGATTATAATGTGGCATCTATCACACACTTTCCTCACCTCTTACACAGTGAATACAATATTGGTGATTATGATGCGGCATCTATCACACACTTTCCTCACCTCTCACAGCAGTGATTACAATATTGGTGATGATGATGCGGCATCTATCACGCACATTCCTCACCTCTCACAGCAGTGATTACAATATTGGTGGTGATGATGCGGCATCTATCACGCACATTCCTCACCTCTCACAGCGGTGATTACAATATTGGTGATTACGGTGCAGTGTCTATCACACACTTTCCTCACCTCTCACAGCAGTGATTACAATATTGGTGATTATAATGCGGCATCTCTCACGCACTTTCCTCACCTCTCACAGCAGTGAATACAATATTGGTGATTATGATGCGGCATCTCTCACGCACTTTCCTCACCTCTTACACAGTGAATACAATATTGGTGATTATGATGCGGCATCTCTCACGCACTTTCCTCACCTCTTACACAGTGAATACAATATTGGTGATTATGATGCGGCATCTATCACACACTTTCCTCACCTCTCACAGCAGTGATTACAATATTGGTGATGATGATGCGGCATCTATCACGCACATTCCTCACCTCTCACAGCAGTGATTACAATATTGGTGGTGATGATGCGGCATCTATCACACACTTTCCTCACCTCTCACAGCAGTGATTACAATATTGGTGATTATAATGCGGCATCTCTCACGCACTTTCCTCATCAAGTGACTCATCCTGGCGATTACTATATTGATTGCGGTGATATCCTTCATAATTTTATGTTTATTTGACTCCACGGACACGAACCGGCCATCTGTGTTCGGTGGAACAAGACGGGTACTGCATCCCAGAGGCCGGGGGTGCCCGCAAGTTGAGAAAATTGAGTGATGACAAAAAAAAAAAACGTTATTTTTTTTTCAGACCGCCATTTATCCTTGCCCATTAACTCAAAGGGGTATGATGTAAATTAAGCGTAAGTGTAACTTACTCCAGGCCATCTAGAGAGGGCAAATTTGTTCAAAGATTATTCGACATATGGTGAAAAATGTAATTCTATCATTAGGCAGTAACTTTATAAAGTAGGTCAAGGTCAAAAAAAGTCAGCCCCTCATACTTTTCATTCCCATTAATTCAAATTTTAATTCAGAAAGTCCCAGCCAGCTCTGTGATACCGCTCCACCACTGTCAGAAAAAAGGAAGTAAAAAAAGAAGAAGAAGAAGACCAAATGGTAATTTCGAATTCCTAGGGATAAAATAAACTCTGAGATACCATTAAAATTGGGAGCAATAATTGTAAAAAAACAAACCCTACCACAGGTGTAAGCCTCTCCCTGTCATATCGTGGCAGACTTGACTAACAGCAGGGGTCAACATTGCATGGAAATAGGATTGAGCAGAGGGCAGCATACCTGAGCGAGGGTTGCAGAGGACGGGAGGGCTGGAGCTGAGAGGAGGGCTTGCACTATAATAACCACTGCTTCCAGGACTGCTGCTCAAGCTGATACGTCGATGCCCCAAGGCAGATTTTATGTCTTTGGCACGACTCACTGTACAGAAGATGGATGCATTAAAAATTGCACATACTTGCATCAACGTCTGACCACATTTTCTGGCACAATGTTTTGTGCAATTCAGCAAAGCCAAGAATCACATTATTGCCTTTTCCATGAAAATAAATGATGGCAGAATCAATAAATCATCATTATTGCCTCAACTTATTTATGAAGGCAAAAAGATTAGCGAAAACAATGATTTGCGAAACTGACTGTGGGACTCCCTAACCTGAGGCACAACTGGTTAGGCCGTTCTCATTTGCAAGTTCTGGGCACTTTGAGCATAAGGGGCTCTCATTGCCTTCACAGGGGGAGTCGGCTATAAGGTTTGCCAGCCGTCGGTGCCGATAGAAGTCAATGCAGAAATGGAAGAGCAACGTGCTGTCGAGGAATGGGTGCTTGTTGGACACTGCACACAGAAGATATGAGGTCATGCAATGTTTAATAATAAAACAGCAGTGCTTCATAATGGAAGCTTTCTCAGACTTGATAGACAGTTTGCTCACTCCCTCACATTAGAATACAGCCCGATTTTGTCGCACTGTTGTCATATTATTATCTCCACGCTTTTTGAAAGAAAATGGGGAAGGATGGGGGGTTCCGGAGGGGGGGTTGATGTTTTGTTTTGTTCATCGTGCCACCTCACCACATGCACACAAATTCGTGCCATCGACTCTGTTCTAGTTTTATTCATCTCCACTGTCCAAGTGTTGTGTATCCATTTTGTTGAATTAACCTTTATTTGATGTCAAAAATAAATTATGTTGGAAAAACTTTTTCAAGTAAGAAACGTTTTACTTCCTAAATAATCATTTTTAATTGCAATACATAGAATAAAGGATAAATAAATGAAGTCAACTTGCACAGAAACGTTGCCGACAAATGTTATCACACCTGGTTAACATACAATTGGAACCACCTTTAGAGGCCATTTTCCCCGCAGAGCAGGGGTTGGCCTTTTTTGAGCACCGTGGTCCCCTTTTTGAAGCAATGTTTTATGGCCGGATGCTCTTCCTGCCGCCAACCCTGTTAGTCGCCTCTTGCGACACGCAGGGAATTACCAGTGAACTGGTGCTCAATTTGCCGACCTCGGAAGGATGACAGGTCGAGTCAACCCCCCTGGTGTTAATTCGGTGATCAACCGGGATTCCAACCCAGGATCCTAGGATCCCAAGCCAGCACCCTAACCGCTAAGCCAACACCAGGCTTGAACTTTGCAATACAATTGCATAGACATTATAAATGGCAAGCAATTACAAAGCTTGAACAAAGATTTTCAATATTCCATAAAAACCAAATGGGAGAAGTGGGGAGAAAGAAAATCCTAAGGGCCGTCATGTCACCAACCTTAAATTGGTCTCTTTGTAAACACGATGGAGCTCAAGGAAAACGCACCGAACAACTGCCTGAACTACAAATAGTAGAGGTAGAATACAGAGGGGTGGAGGGGGAGTATGTCAGGAAGATAGCGTTGGGGAACAAACCATGTCGGATTATTCCATTTTCAAGCAGACGGCAGGCAAGTGTTGCTGCCTCGTTTCGCTCAGTTGCCTCCCCTTCTTGAACCAACCAGTCCACAAACTCACAACCAAGGAAAGCCTGACGGAAAAAAGCCTCGCCTTCCTGATGTGTGCGCAAGACTGGCGGCTCAGCTGACTGCAACCTGGCGGAAGGAAACCGCTCTTCTTGTCAATCGTTCAGTTTCAGTCAGACTTTGGAAAACTTTTATAAAATATTTGGAGAGAGGGTAAGCTCTTAACAAGGGTATTCATAGTAACCTTGAAAATTTATCTGATTTTGCATTTTGCCTTAACATCAGTAGTTTTAGGCCTTGCCTTACCATAATAATTCTGGTACCATGCAATGCTGCATTTATTCCATTACTTTTCATGAAAATCTCAGACACACATATCATGGTGTGTTAAAAAAACAACATTATTCCTGTTTATAACAGACATCAGCATGTTCTCCACTCTGCTTTGCTTTATACTCACAAATATATATATATATATATAGATCTATATTAGTGGGGTATGCATGCCTACACATTGTGTAAGCAACAACAAACCATGCTTCGTATAAAACAACAACAACAACAACAACAGTCATTTTAAGGCCATTTTCCCTGCAAGAGCGGGGGTTAGCCTTGCGGTCCCCATGACAATCTTCTATTTTCTGCATCTCCCCTTGTTAACCCTCTTACCCGCATTTCTTCTTCCACCATCTTTAGCCAAGTCTTTCCCGGTCTTCCCCGTCCTCTACTTCCTTCTACATTCATTTCCATCACTCTTCTCAACTAGTCACTTTCATCGTTCCTCCACACATGACCAAACCATCTCAACCTGTTTCCCTTCACAGCATCCATCACAGGCTCTATTCCCATCATCTTTCACAATTCATCATTTGTCTTCCTCTCTCTTAACGATACTCCGCACATCCACCGAACCATTCGCATTTCCACCCTTTGTTGCTGCTCTACGTTCATTACCCATGTCTCACTCCCATAAATCATAACACTTCTCACACATGCAGCATACACCTTTCCCTTCAGCTTCAACGACACTCCTCTCATCAGCACGCCACTCAGTTCCAGAAACTTCTTCCATGCACTTCTCATTCGAGCAACCATCACCGAGTTTGATCCACCTTCTCCATTCCGCACGTCTCCTAGATAGCAAAATGTTTTCACACCTTCCAGCTTCACGCCGTATCCAAGATCCAACTCAACATTTCCTCCATCTGCAGCTCCCTCTGTGCACACCTTACACTTGAATGTAGCTGCCACACTGGTTAATGACCCTCTCAAACCACGACATATTTGATGAACCCACTCAGCGCACATTGCACATTGAATGGAGTTCACTCCGACACCCTTCCTGCACACAGCACACGGCCACTTCCCAGTTCTTTCCACCTCACCACATGCTTTACCACTTGCCATCACGTTCGTTTTTCCGATATTGACCTTCAGACCTTTTGTCTCCATACATTCCTTCCACTTGTTCAACTTCTACTTCAGTCCATCCATACTTTCTGCAATCAACACCAGATCATCTGCATACAACAACTCCCACGGTAAACCCTCCATTACGTTCCGAGCCAGCACCTCCATCACAGATACAAATAGTAGTGGATATAGTACCGACCCCTGTTGCACTCCCACCTTCACCTCAAACTCACCACTGTTCCAGTCCTTCGTCCTTACAGCTGTGCGCGCTCTTTTGTACATTGCCATCACTACTCTGATCAACCATTCCTCCACTCCTAACTTCCTCAATGCCCATGTCACTACTTCACGTGGAACCCTATCGAATGCTTTCTCCAGATCAACAAACCCAAGAAACAACTTCTTCCTCTTCTCCATGTACTTCTCCTGCAACTGCCTCACAATAAAAAGCGTGTCTGTCGTTCCTCTTCCTGGCATAAATCTAAACTGCATTTTGTCAATCTTAACTTTCTTCCTTATCCTCCTCTCCAACACCCTTTCCAATACCTTCATTCCATGCTCCAATAAATGTATCACTCGATACGAGCCACAGTCCAGAGGGTCACCTTTCCCCTTGTATAGAGGGACGAGGGTACTCACTTCCCAATCCACTGGAAATGTGGCCTTCTTTCACCACCAGATTGCAGATCTCTGTCATTCTCTTCACACCCCAATTTCCCGCTGCCTTCAACACATCTTCCACAACTCCCGTCGGCCCTCCCGCTTTTCTACACTTCATTGCTTTTATCGCTTCCTCAACTTCCTTCTCGGTTATCTCCTCTGCCGGTCCTAAAACTGGGTTACTCTCTATGTTGCCATCCCATTCATTCTCTGCATTCATCAGTATTTCCATACATCTCTTCCATCTACGTTTAATTCCATCTGGGTGCACAACGATTTGTCCCACTTCATCCTTCAAGCAACTCACCCCCATCAGATCACACCTCTCTTTCGCTATCTGCTTTGCAATCCTGAATACCACTCTCTGACCCTCTTCCAAATCCAAGCGTTCTCCGAACATTTTCCTTCATGCCTCCTGCGCCTTTGCTACCTCTTTCATTGCAGCCTTGTTGGCTGCCTTATAACTTTCATGGTCTGCCTTTTCTGCCCCCATACCCTTCGCCTTCTGCCACTCCTTGAACTTCTTCCTCTTCTCGGCAATCTTCTTTCCAACTTCATCATCCCACCACCATGTTTCCGAGTGCCTCGGTGGTCCTTTTGTCCATCCACATACCTCACCAACGGCTCCCAACAGACTATCTGTCAATGACATCCAACCACTTTCAAGCTCAACCACATGATCCTCTACTATACTCAGCCTCTCTTTTAATGCCCCCCCTCACTGTCACCTCTTTCAACCTCCACACCTTCATTCTCGGTTGGTACTTCACCCGCCGGGCTCTCCTCGCACCTTTCACCCTTATGTCGCAGACAACCAAGTGGTGCTGTGAAACAACCTCCTCCCCCGGGATCACCTTTGTGTCCTGGAGGTGCCCCCTATCTCGCCTACGCACCAGCAGGTACTATCTGCCATACTGTATGAAACACAATTTCAGTTTGTGTGTGTATGTGTTTGTACAGATGTCTGTCCCCCTTCGTAAGGATAGGTTTTAAATGCCAATCTCTTAAAACGAATGTTTGTTCACCACAGTCTATGTTTGAGGATAAAACAAACTCGAAAAACATTTTCCATAAAAGATTAATTATGTCTCTTCTATTGGAATTGTAGACGGTGGCCTGCAAACCGAGCCTCAAGGGTGGTGTACATAATATATATTTTTTTAGTAACAATAAATACAAGAAGCCAGGGGGTGAAATTCGCTGCACGTGATGTGCAACACACACAGAGTAAAACGAGTGTTCATTTATGTCCGTAGGCTGTCGAATAAATGAAAAAGATATGAACACACCTGACACCAGGCTGAGGCTTCAGACTTTAGCACGCTCATGAGACTGCACCGGCGAATAAACTGTTCCAACCCATCATATTTGACAAGTTTTTGACTAATACAGATATAATAGTGTAACGTGTTACCTTCCCAAACCCCGGTTACACTCTCCATAGTCTCAAGAGGGAACGCGGCAGAAAGATTTGTTATTTTGAGTGTTCTAACAAACCATGGTAAAACCACACCAAATGCAATTGTGTAGAACAAAATAAGTAATTGTATTAAGAACTCTCACATACACAATAATAACACTCCAAAAGAAAGTACCATGAAAATATCACTTGCATCTCATGAACAATACATTTGATGGTACCATCATTCCCCAAAGCTCTCAAAGCAATAAACTCACGATACGCCAAACGTGAGTGGAATGTAACAATCCCAAAGTCCGTGCACGAATCCCCACGCTGGGTGAAGGTCGAAGTCGTGCAGAACAGCAAGAACAACAGGCAGGTATCGGCCCAGCTTTGGAGGAGGAGTTACGAGGTGAGAGGTCGGGAGGATGGCGGCGCGGGGTAACGATCCCCCAAAACGTGAGTGCAATCCATGCCCCACGTCCACCAATGATTAAGCCGATATGGAAACAAACGGCGATCCACACGATGAGGTCGATATGGGAATTAAACAGATATAGAAACCAACGGCGATCAACACGATGAGGTCGACATGGGAATTAAGCCGATATGGGAATCCCAATGACAAAACACGATGCACCAGGCGGATGGCCGCCTCGAGGAAAAATGGCGGATCGGCCTGTAATGGAGGCGCTTTCTTTCCCGGCCAACAATAGTTCACGCTTGGTACCAAAACCTGAGACACAGGTTTAATTGCAATCGCAATATGGGATGATGTCGCGGGCAATCCCTATCACGAGAAGCCTCAATTCATTCGCGACCAATATCCGCTCCGCTCGCAGCCTCGATGCGACTCACGGCTGTCTCTCTCACGGTCGTCTCTCTCACGGCCGTCTCTCTCACGGCCGTCTCTATCACGGCCGTCTCTCTCACGGCCGTCTCTCTCACGGCCGTCTCTCTCACGGCCGTCTCTCTCACGGCCGTCTCTCTCACGGCCGTCTCCCTCCCGGCCGTCTCCCCTCCCGGCCGTCTCCCCTCCCGGCCGTCTCCCCTCCCGGCCGTCTCCCCTCCCGGCCGTCTCCCCTCCCGGCCGTCTGCCCTCCAGGCCGTCTCCCCTCCTGGCCGTCTCCCCTCCCGGCCGTCTCCCCTCCCGGCCGTCTCCCCTCCCGGCTGTCTCTCCTCTTCCGGTTTCTTTTCCATGTTTTTGTCCCCCGTCACACCACGGAGCAAAAGGGGGACTATGGTTTTCCCCTCCGTCCGTGTGTCCGTCCGTGCGTGCGTACGTGCGTAAGCGAAGGACCGAAATCTAATTTGGTGTGTGGGTGCAACCCACGTCAAAATCCAAGATGGCCGCCGCCATGTATGTCTGACGCCATGAATGTCTGAACCTTGTGAGCGGAATATCTTGAAAAATAAGCGAAGTACCAACTTCTAATCTGGTGTGTGGGTGTATCTAGGCAGAAGGAAGAACGCTATTGAAAATTGGATCCCCATGTTAAAATCCAAGATGGCCGCCACCATATATATGTCTGAACCTTGTGAGCGTCTGTCTGAACCAGTTCAATACGCACTTCTCAATGCGCTTCTCAATCAATGCCTCAAAACTGTCATGTGCACGCCAGTCCTCTCAGTGCTGTTCTCACACAAGTGCTCCGGATCAGTTCTCTCAATACCAGTTCGCTCGGTCCTCATACAGTCTTGTTCTTTTTCCTCCACAAACATTTATTTTTACCTTTCACTAAAGTCATCTCCATTTCACACAGAAATCTTAACAACAATATTACCTAAAACTAAAAATCCTACAAGTATATCATAACAACAAAGGCAGAAGTGACGAATCCGTAACAATAGGCTATTTGTCTGATTCCGGAACAAGTCCGACCCACATGCACACAGTTTGTGAGTACATGTCTGCTGGTTTTCTTTTCAACTTGAACAAACTAGACACAGTAAAACAGACTTGTCTTTGTCTGTTTTGTAAAGGACGATAGGAGAAGCTTTTGATATAATTTGCTGAAACCAACAAACGGATTCTCCATGGACGAAGTGAGATAAGGCACAGTCAGAATCGACTCCGGAGATGTGTAACCGTTTCAGGTGGGTAATCGGTTCTGTAGAATTTAGGGTTTGAATCTCGGTTCCGATGGAGGGAATCAATCTTAACCGGGAAATCGATTTTTTGCCCAAGCGTAGATCAAACGTTCAAAGATGAAACACGATTATAAAAGTTAAATGTTCGTATGAAGGGATGTTTGTAAACCAGGGACTGACTCCCTGTCCTGTATTACAAGTTACAATACAGAATATATAAACAATGAAAAGTGTGTGTATTTACTTAAATATTGTTGCGGATCTCAGCGCCGGCCTTTTCCCCTTACCAAGGGGGGATTAGTCCCCTTGTCTTTTACTAGCCGACGGGACCCGGGACCTATGACGTCACTACTGGACAGCGCGAAGTAGGGTCGTAGGACTAATCACTATTACCTAATTACTCGCGCTGACCGGAAACGAGGAAATAAGCCCCGCCCGAATCACGGGTGTTAGTGGAAACGCCGAGCGGTAGCGAACCCGTGACCTGAGCCGTTATCAAGGACTAAACCCGATCCAAGCGGTTACTAATCGTGCCACGCTTACCCAATGGAGAAATCACGGAAACGGTTGAATTTGGGAAGAAAGGAATAACAGAATTTATTTACACTTTGTACAATAAGAAGAAGAAGAATACACAGTGCAGCCTTAAACAGTCTTAACTTACCCTTGGACAAACGGGCCCATCACACTCAGACACACTCACACGGGGTTGCAGACGAACAGGTTGATTGTCCAGGGATGGCGTCCAGGCAGCTCGCTCTCCAGTCCCCAACTCGCACCGCGAAGTAGAAGAACACAGCGGCCAGGAGCTCTCCACACGCCGTTTGGCACGCATGGGATTATCACAGGGCGAACGGTAGGGCTGGCTTTGGCGGTTACACTCACGGGGCTGCGTACGTAATAAATGGACAGTTCAATACGCGCTTCTCAATGCGCTTCTCAATCAATGCCTCAAAACTGTCATGTGCACGCCAGTCCTCTCAGTGCTGTTCTCACACGAGTGCTCCGGATCAGTTCTCTCAATACCAGTTCGCTCGGTCCTCATACAGTTCTTCGTAAGCGCCTCTCCCTTCTCATCTCTCAACTGCATGCGAGTCCTTCTCATAAGTCAACTGAGGTGGGGGCCTCGCGCAAAGGGTTTTATTGCCACGCCCTTGGAACCCTCTGGAACTCACCAGACGTTTCTTGCCACGCCCTATCAAGCCATGCCCTCTCAGCCCTGGTTGGCTGTTGCCCTTACCGTCACCGCCTCTGACGCGCTGCTTGACGCGGCCACACCTCGACCTCGTGCTCCTCCCTCTTTTCAGGCCTACCTCGTGTCACTTGGCTAGTTCGAGCGAGCAAAAGGCAGCTAATGCTGCTGACAGCCAAAGCGTAACAAATTGAGGGATGCCAAATGGGGGCACGGGATCGAGTTTGCCCATGATGCAATTGAATGGTGGCCGTAAAATGAAAGGGACCGAAGCTTAATTCTTTACACAACGCAGATGTCACTAGGGAAATGGCCTACTCTTACACATACTATGACATAACTAATTCTAATGGGCCTACGTGTTGCTTGTGGACTAACTATGGGGGGCGAACCTTTAACCTTTAATGATGTCATATGTACAATCTCAAAACCTCAACAATATGATGCATTTAATGGGGGTGAAGGGACCTAACCCCCACTATTTACATTAATTCGAGATAAATTAATCCATTTAATTTTGTTTCACAGAATGTCGTGTTTTCAAGAGCGTAACCACGACGTTAACAGAGGCCCAAGTTTACACAGTTCATGGTTCAAGTTCAAACAGTACAGTTGAGTTCAGGGAACAGAAGACAGGATTCCACAGGATAGGACACAGACACCACAGCACGAGCCAGGACGGAGGTGCCAACCGGCGGTGTTCGACCCATGAGAGGAACGGAAGAGGGGCAGGAGAGGAACGCCAGAGCGGGCCGGATGATCAGTTCAAACCAGGAAAGCCACGTTCAGTCAAAGAGAGCATAATAAGTATTACTCCCCATTACCTTTCCCCCAACGCAGGGAAGAGACAGACTCATCAGTCCTCACATGGTGAGCCAAGATGTACCAGCCTCACCCTGCTCTATCTTTTTGAACCTCTCTACCTTCCCTTCGGGTGCGAGTCTGATTTGGCGCCAATGTTATGTTTGATTCGGAAAGATTGCATGAGGGGTATTATTCGATGGGTAAAATTTGCAGTCTCTTTTTGCTTTGTACATTGCCGCACCACGCAAATTTACCCATTGGTGTCTTATGTTGTACCACATGAATAAATATATTTTCCCTGCCTCCGTGTACCTTGTGAATAAACCCTGATTGTATAAATGCATCATATAACTTTCCTTGCCCCCTTGTAAAAAAAACCCCACCCCTTACACATGTTCTTCCAATCGCCTGTGATGGCTTTTCCTCCATTGGTTTAGCATAGTCCGCACTGGAGTTAGCCAGGACATTCTTCCCCAATTGATTGGCTCGACACATTAGCCGCTGTGTACTTGTAGTTTGCTCGAGGCACCTGACTAAATAAGATAAGATCAGTATGTAATGAGGGCATGATCCTAGGTTAGGTTGGCCACGTTACCTCCAGGAAAATATATTTCCTCCTATTTTGTTTGTTCCAAAACTGGCTATTTAAAATATATTTTCTCCTATTTTGTTTGTTCCAAAACTGGATATTTAAAATATTGTTGTGGTTTTGGAATAAAGGATAATTCCCCCTCGTAGGTAAATGCACCACAACATGAAGCCTCGCGATAGTTCTGTTATTTCTTAATGAATGTAAGCGTAGTCCTTTCCTGTGTTTAGTTTTGCGTTGAGCAGGCCTGTGAGTAGGACGGTTCTTTTGGCGAAAGCATGCCACGTGGCAGGCCTGAACATGTCTGGCGAGGCCGAAGGGAGGTGCTGCAGGAGGGAGTGGTCGGTAAGCACGAGCCGCCAATCAGGGCTCGATGGGAGTGGCTAACCACGACGATGAGAGGTGGGTTTGGAACATTCGAGTGAGACGCCGGGGCGGAGCCATAAAACCCTGCTCCGAGCCCCCCCCCCCACCTCAGTTGAGTTCTGAGTCAGTCGTGTGCACATCAGTCAGAGCCGGAGAGTATCGTGAGTTCAAGTTCTGAGTTACAGTTCCCTGTGAGACGAGTTCAAGTTCCCTGTGACAGTGAGTGGAGTTGAGTTGAGCTTGAGCACACACGAGAACGCGCCGCAGAACGAGTGCATTGAATTGCGGTGATGACCCAAATTCAAGATGACACCATAGTGTGGGCAATGGGAATTCGGGTTCTTAGAACCACATAGTTTAAAGAGGCCGATTGACAGGGTATGACCCCGGGTAGTTCAAAAGTAAATGTCAGTAGTGTAGTTAGGATGAAAGAAATCCCTTCGCACCATCCACAGCCATTCACCGAGGAGGACGAGCTCCACACCAAGGCTCTGTAAACTGATTGAGTAGTAAGACGCATCATGACGTGAGGTGACTGTGTTTGTTCCATCCCTTCCTTCCTGGGAGGGATTGGGAGACGAATTTGGTATAGAGGGGGATATGGGAGACAAGACGTAGTGACGGATTGTAAATACAAGGGGGGCTAGGGTAGTGTAGCCAACGGTGGGGGGTACAGACGGTTAGGGACGAGCCTGCTCTGCTCGCTCTTCCACGTGCCTCGCGCCGCACCACCTTGTTTTTCTGTGTGCCATTGCGTCTTTTCCGCTTGCTTGTTGTGCCTTGTCTCCCCCCCCCGCCCCAGGACCATTTTGGAGGCTGAACTGTGCAGCACCATCGACCTGTGCAGCATCTATTCTGCACCGTTCCACCTGTGCAGCACCTTGCTGCCAGTCATTTTGCTGCACCCTTGCTGCACCAGTGCAGCCGACCTGTGCAGCACTTTGCTGCCAAACCACTTTGCTGCACCTTGTTACACTTACGGACCACAAGCATTGTGGCCTTGCACCTCTGCTGTGCAGCATCTTGCTGCAAAATCATCTTGCAACTTCGAACCACTTGTTGAGTGGCATTGATGCCATGCAGTTGGACCACGTGAGAACGGCCCTGCTGGCCAAATAAAAGCATTTTTGTTTATTAGTGTGTGCTAGGGACGAGAAGTTCTGCAAGTTAGTTGGCCCCGATGCTTCAAATGGCCTGTATGCCGGTCAGGGGGCCAGCCGGTTTGTTAAACGCACACGGAAGAAGCAAGAAGCAAAATGCAAGAAGCAAGCAGCAAGTGCCATTTATGAGTGTGTTTTGTTGTGTTTTCTCTCCCCTCCAATCTTCTCTTCCAAAAAGAACAGGTCCTGGGTCATAGAATTGTAAATAAAGTTAAGTTCTGTTCTTGTAAATATAAGAATGCTGCCCAACGGCTATGTGTTCAGTTTGAAATTCCGGAAATACTCGGGTAGTTGTGGGCGTGAAACTGTTAGGTATCTCCCACTGTTAGGTATGTTAGGTATCTCCTGTTATCTCCCGCGATGACGCTATCTCCGAGGGCCTTTCACTTAATCACCGCAGGCAGGTTTGGTGGTCTTTCCGTCTTCTACCGACTCCTCTCCGGCCTTGCTCCCCCAGCTCTCTCTGTGCTCTGTCCCCCAAATATTCCTACAGGTCGCACAAGATCTGCCTGCAACCCTCTTATGGTTAAACTGCCAAAATCAAGACTCTCTGCTCACCTTCACTCCTTCATTCCTCTTTTCTCCCACCTCTGGAACAAACTCCCTCACTCTCTTCAATCCCACTCCTCCCTCCAGGTCTTTAAAACGGCTGTTCACCACCATCTCTTATCTTCCCCAATCCAAAACCTTGATCTTTTCTACCCCCGCTAATTTCACCCCAAATACACTTTTTTGAGGTGACTTTTGTCTTCTTTTCTGGAAGTCCTTGGTGTCTTTGCGTTTTATACCTATCCTGCCTCCCCCCAGTCCCTCTCCCTCCCACACATCTCCCGATGTCCCTGCTCTCAAATGTTGTGTTTGTGTGCTTCCTCCCCTTCTCTCCCCATCTTGTCAACCGCTCCCCTTTTTATATACTTTGTTTGCTTGTTTGTTTGATTTGTTTCTTTGATAAATGTTAGCTCTTTCATGAGCCTCGACTCTGTATACAAAAACAAAACAAAAAAAAACGCAATAGGAGGGACATATCTAGTGCTAAAACTGTCGCACCCACGGGTCAGAGTAAATGCTAGGGGAAACCACACCAATGTGTCACATTTAAAAGTAAGGTCAATTTTGCATGTCAGGCTCTACCGGTTGTTCCATTGGTGGGTTCGACTCGGGACGAGTCTGGCGAGAGAGGGGTGTAGTGTTGTGGTTTTGGAATAAAGGATAATTCCCCCTCGTAGGTAGACGCACCACAACATGAAGCCTCTCGATAGTTCAGTTATTTCTTTGTGAATGTAAGCGTAGTCCTTTCCTGTGTTTAGTTTTGCGTTGAGAAGGCCCGTGAGTAGGGCAGTTCTTTTGGCGATAGCATGCCACGTGGCAGGCCTGAACAAGTCTGGCGAGGCCGAAGGGAGGCGCTGCAGGAGAGAGTGGTCGGTAAGCACGAGGCGACAATCAGGGCTCGAGGGGAATGGCTAACCATGACGATGAGAGGTGGGTTTGGAACATTCGAGTGAGACGCCGGGGCGGAGCCATAAAACCCTGCTCCAAGCCCCCCCACCTCAGTTGAGTTCTGAGTCAGAGTCGTGTGCACGTCATTCAGAGCCGGAGAGTATCGTGAGTTCAAGTTCTGAGTTACAGTTCCCTGTGAGATGAGTTCAAGTTCCCTGTGAGAGTGAGTGGAGTTGAGTTGAGCTTGAGCATGTACGAGAACGCGCCGCAGAACGAGTGCATTGAATTGCGGTGATCGAGATTGCACACGAACTTTCCCCGTGCCACGTGCCCTGCACTCTGCGCTGTATTAATCGCGCTCGAGAGGATGACCCGTGCCGGGCCACAGACGCGCGATCTCTTCCTGCCTGCCTTCGCCTGCATACGTGCCGTGAACATCAGAGAGCCACGCCGGGCGAGCTGCCCCGGAGCGACCGACGGCAAAGCGCGCTTGGCGCGCGAATTTCTTCTCTTCTTCTCTTCTTCTCCCCGTGTGCGTTAGTGGGCCCTGTGTCTGGGTATAAGTTAAGATCGATAAAGCTTCTGCTCTGTGTCCCCTTTCCTTCATCTTGATCATTGTAAATAATAATAAATTGTGTTATTCCTTTGATTTGACCGTTCTCGTCCCTTCCATCAATTGGCTTTGCATGGTACGAATAGAACCGCTCGAATCGGGTTCCATAAAAGTAACGGCACGAGTCACGTGATACGCATACCGCTCGGCGTACTCGATTAAAGTGTGGCTTGTGCGAGGTTCGGTCCCCGCTTTCGTGGCAGCGTGGGTTAAAGGTACGTGCGACGTTGACCCGATACCCTTTTTCACGTTTGCTCCGGAAGTGGCGATTCGGCCTCGTGGACCCAAAGACCCAGGGGGAAAAAAGGGGTTTAATCCCCCCTTTATAACGGGCGAGCTGCCCTCTCACAGGGACGGGCTTCGGGAGATCCGCAACAATATATTTTCTCCAATTTTGTTTGTTCCAAAACTGGCTATTTAAAATATACTTTCTCCTATTTTGTTTGTGCCAAAACTGGATATTTAAAATATATTTTATATTTTTTTCCCATTTTTGGTCCAAAACTGGCTATTTAAAATATATTTTTCTATTTTTTCCTATTTGGTTTGTTCCAAAACTGGCTAATTAAAACATATTTTTCTCCTACTCTTTTTTCCAAAACGGGCTATTTAAAATACATTTTTTCCTATTTTGTTTGTTCCAAAACTGGCTATTTAAAATATATTTTCTCCTATTTTGTTTGTTCCAAAACTGGCTATTTAAAATGTATTTTTCTTCTATTTTGTTTGTTCCAAAATTGGCTATTTAAAATATACTTTCTCCTATTTTGTTTGTGCCAAAACTGGATATTTAAAATATATTTTCTATTTTTTCCCCATTTTTGGTCCAAAACTGGCTTTTTCAAAAAAAAAATTTCTCCTGTTTTTCCTGTTTTTTGTTCCAAAACTGGCTTTTTAAAATATATTTCAATTTTTTTTTCCTATTTTTGTTCCAAAACTGGCTATTTAAAATATATTTTCTTCCTACTTTTGTTCCAAAACTGGCTATTTAAAATATATTTTCTAATTTTTTCCTATTTTTGTTTCAAAACTGGCTATTTGAAATATATTTTCTATTATTTTCCTATTTTTCTTCCAAAACTGGCTATTTAAAATATATTTTCTCCTATTTTGTTTGTGCCAAAACTGGATATTTAAAATATATTTTCTATTTTTTCGCCATTTTAGGTCCAAAACTGGCTATTTAAAATATATTTTTCTCCTATTTTGTTTGTTCGAAAACTGGCTATTTAAAATATATTTCTCCTACTGCCCCAACCCCCCACCCCGACTCAAACCCCACCCCATCCTCCCATCCCACCACCCTACCCACTACCAACCCTCCTTTAAATCAAATCAAAACACCAACGTCAACTGTTACAGATGTTTTTTTCAAGGTGTGAATATCCCGTTTTTGGAATAAAGCCATTTGGAAGTTATGAAATGAAGCAAGTTTGTGCTGAAAATGAATATGGTTAAATTAAGTTATTTTAAAAGTCAAATGAAAAGAACAATGAGAACACCTGTCACAGACCTAGTGTTAAAGTACATCATACTTGATTTTTGTTTGGTTTTCTCCTTTATGTAATCAATGCCTTCAACCACAATCAAATGCAGAGTTCCTGTTCAGTGATATTATAGTAAGGTGCCATTTGCCAAAAATGTATGACAAATGCCTCGTGAGAATATAGGGGGAGAGGCAGGAGTGGAGATTTGGATGGGGTCGAGGGTATAAATATGTATATACAAATTGAGGGGAAAAAAAATAGGAAGCGAATATAAATGCAGTAACGATAGCAGAGAGAACATGGTGTCTGGAAGTGCATGAGGAATGGGGAGAGGAGGGAAGTGACATTATATTCACTAAATATGATTATGGTGTCATAAATTTATTACATACACCGAGTGGAGGGTCTTTTGTGGATGAGAGGGGGAAGGAGCGATGGCTGGGATGGAGGTGGAGGGTGTTAATAAAAGGTTGTTTCAAATGTTCGGAGGGGAGGGGTGAGGGAGCGAGGTCAAAAATTCCACCATATTTGCCTTGGCAGAGGTTGAGGCACTTGGCAGAGTGCATATCTCCGCCAGGCTGAACAGTTTTCCTTTTGGATCCCACTGATAGGCTTTTTCTGGATCTCCTCCAAAATTGAATCAATTTATCCTCGTCACACACACAGCATGTACACAAAGTTTTGTTCAAATCAGTCACAAAATGTTTTGAAATATCGTGCCACATATCGTTTTTGTCTCATCTCTCAATAGTGAAGAATCACTTGGGAAAAAAAAAAAATACTCTTGCATCGAGATCTGGAACCGGATATTAACCAAAATCGAATCATTTCGTCATTGTCGCACACACAACCTGTACGCCAAGTTTCGTCCGAATCTGTCCATAACCTTTCGAGATAATCTTCTCACAAACAGACAAATAGTGAAATAAAGACAGACAGGGCTGAAAACAACCTCCGTCCACCCGGATGGTGGTTCGGTGGTGGAAGTAGTACGATACTACACGAGGATTTTAAAATATATAACAAATTAATCATTCTGACGGCAATGTAGTTCAAATATTAACAAGCACAATTTAATCTGCACATGTATTATCACATCACGATTGAGAAGGAAATTACAAATTACCAATCGACAAGAGAAAATAGAAATAGGACCACAGGTCCTGAAGCTCACCTGGATTAGGAGCAAATCACTCAAACACCCCACACACCCCCTAAAACCCCGAAATTTTTTAATGCCATGAACAAACTTTCGTACAGCATGGGTGATGAAGGTTGTGATCAAGTTTCATTGAAATTGTGTGTGAAGTTTCAGAGAAGAGAGCACATACTTATTTTATGGGGTCAAACACCTCCCACCCACCCCCTAAACCCACCTAATGAGCACAGATTTTAATGCGGTGAAAACACCTTCGTTAAGCATCAGATATGAAGCTTGTGGCCAGGTTTCATCAACATCGTGTGTGTAGTTTCGGAATAGAGGGCAAATACCTAATTTGGTGGAGCGGAGCTCAACCACCACCCCCGCCCCCAACCCCCCCACCTGTACAGCCCCTCAATGAGGACACATTTTGATGCAGTCAATACACCCTCATTAGGCATCGCACATGCGGCTTGTGGCCAAGTTTCATCAAAATCGTGTGTTTGGTTGAAGCGATAATGACAAGCGTTTACAGACACACACACTCACTCACTCACCCACCTACGGACACTGCTTGATCGCATAAGCCCACCGGTATAAAGTCCAGTTGAGCTAAAAAATATATATATGGAGATGCGTTGTTCAGTCATGAGAGCAAAATGCATACTTGATTTAGTTCTAGTCTTACAGTCACACAGGGCAATCAGTCATTTTCTAATATTTCTTTTGGATGGATTTTACAAGTAATTATTTGTGTACAAATTCTAAACCAAGTGAAATGCTCATGGAACCATATGGACATCAAATCCTTCCACAAAACAAGTTGCAATAAAATCTAGATGAATCGAATCAAAATGCAAATCTATAATCAAAATAGATGAGTAATTGGAACTTAATATAAAAAAACTAGTTATGGATATAAACACAAGCATCATCAAGTACAAATTGTTCATGTGTACGCTTAGGATTTGGCAACAGTAGCTTCTCAACATCCATTACATAAAAATTATGCTTTCTGAAATCCTCATTTCTACGATTCACATAATTTATCAAAGCCACTCATGATTCATGGATGCATTTTTAGAAAATGAACACAAGTAGTAAATGTTAACAGATTGATCCCTTAAGGATGCGGTTTCAAAGGGAAGGATTTACTTGTCAAAGAGGCGCTGTCCTCTCATGAAAGCGTTCACACGGCTATCGACCTGGAATGTCCCGTCATCCTGACGGAAGCGATAGAGAAACTTTCCATCTTCAAAATACTTGTGCTCATCACAAACTGGTGAAGAAGAATGGGTATGGGAGTTGGAGAAGAGGAAGAAAGGTAGTATTATTTTTTAAAATGGCACATTAGAACTGGAACAATGCTGAAGGAGTACTGGGCAATGACACCACTCTGTTATACGAGGATTTACAAGGAAAATTAGAAACAAGAGGAGGCCCTTGAGCCCATTACTTTGTGCCATATCCACTTTGAGATTTCCATCACATTGGACCTTCCTAGGTCAATGAAGAATAAAGTCCTTAGGAAATGCAAGATCATGCCAATGTCGAAAAGACAAGTCAGGAGACGACGATGGTTCACGAGCGAGCGGTATTCAATGACAAAGGACGGACTATAACCGAAACAGGCCCGGACAGGCATGGCCTGGAAATGTCAAAACGAAGGTTACTGACCTTGAAATGAGATAGAAAATAATGTATAATCAGTTATGAGGTTAGTTAGCTACACAATACCGAAAATTCGGTGAAAAATGAAATGAAAATCAATAAATAAATAAATAAATTTTTTTAAATAATAATAAATGAAAAATCGAGCTCCGTGGGGCTAGACACATGACATTGGCCTAACCAAATATCGAAACCCCTGTCAGATTCCACCAAACCCCTCGGAGAAGATGTAGCTTGAAATCGATTACCCCCTAAAAAGACATATTTTTCGGGTGTGGCTCCGCCCACAATGGGCGCAATACGCCCACTCTAGGCAGGACACAACTACATCATGATATGAACCTCCCACCCAAGTTTCATCAAGATCGGATGATATCATCGGGTAGTTATGCTGCGGACAGACACAGACACACAGACAGACAGACGCACACACACCCACATGATGAATAGTGGTCACTTGATAACTCGTGAACCAAAAATTATTGACAGATTAAGCCAGAACAGCCTTAAAAGTGGAATGGTGACTTCATAATACTGATATCTACTAAAATGTAGTACAAAGTGTTAATGACGGGCTCCGTGCTGTGATTGCTACCAAAGGCAGACCTCAAACTAGCAGAAATTGTATAAATGGTTGCAAATGAATAACCTACCGAAATATTATTGGTAATCCAGCTGGCAACCAGAAGATTCTTTAACTGTAGACCATACTTTGCAATTCAATCCAAATATGTCTCATGTATGTATCTCCAAAAGGACCAAGTGGCAAATACTTAAAGAAAGATGTCATCAGTTTTTGGAGAAGTGCAGCCACTCGACTAGAGAAGATAGACTCAGACGCAGATGTCTTTAGTAGTCAGGCAAGTCCGTGGGGCAGAGGGGTACTAAGGTTTGAGAATGCGAAAACTTTGAGTCATGTCTTGAATCATATCAAAAGTCCTCCATGGAGCATTGTTGCAACAATGTGCTGGACGTGGAAAGGCAACACAATATATTTTTTTCGCGTGCACAGCCTGGCGGTGGCAGATGACTGCCTGCATGGAGCGATTCTTCATCGCAGCCAATCAGGATGTGAGCATCTCTACCAGCTGACTGTCATGGTAGCACAGTGATAATGACAGAACTTACTTCCGGTGGAAATTTACTGTTTATTTTGCACCTTAAAACCAGAGTTTGTGAGGAAGTTTTGCCGTTCACGTCAAAGAGGGGGAACACATTCGTAAAATGTGCCTGGAAATGGAAGAATTTGGGTGGCGAATACCATCAGGTCTGCGTTTATAACGAACTAAGGAAATATTTTGGCATAGAGTTTGACGATTCTCTGAATAGACTCAACAACATAGGGTTTCACCCAATGTGTTATCAAAGATATACCGAAAAAGGGCGTATTCAGGCTCATGAAAAAGGTGCGGGAGTCATCCTACTCTTGGAAATGTGCAAACACAAACAAAATCACAATTATATGAATTCTGAAATGCCTGCGCAACATGCTCAGTCAAAGATCCTACTAGCACCACCATCGGTGACACGGACGGTTCCTGCCAAAGATAGTTATGTTTGTGGGTGGGTGCCAATGAAATACTTTAGGGCCAGACAGGATTGTATAGGATTAGTGTGCTACGTATGTCGTGTAGAACACTCTTGTAACATAAGTCAGCTGCGTGTGTCCGGTAAGGTAATATATGTTTGTGTCCATGGCAAGGGGTGGAGCGATGTTAATTAGGTAGGGTATAGGGGTAATTAATTCCCTGTGTGTGGTTTGCCTCTGTTGTTTTCCGCTTGTTCCTTATGACATCTGCAACGCCAGCCATGCACTCCACACCTAAATTAATAACACTAAATAAAGTGACCAGAACCAGGGCATTCAAACACCACTGACGCCACCGGCCGAGTCATCACAAGGCCGTGAGGCCCCGCCCCGAGAGGGATGATTGGTCGTGGCCGTGGAGCGATGCAATGGCACTCACCGATTGGAGCGCGCGGACGTCATCAGAGAAAGTTCCAGAGCGAGGGACAAAAAGAACAGGTCCCGCCATTTTCTTTCTTCTTGGTCCTGACATTAATGAGAGCAGTCGCATTTCTTTTCCTGTCTCTTGGTCCAGGCGATTGGTGCGAGCGGACGCATTCTCTCGGTTCTTGGTGATCATGCAAGCAGTCGCATTTTCCCTCTCTTGGCTTTGGGTTTTACTGCGGTCAGTCGCAGTTCATGCTCCTCTTCTCTTCCTCTCTCTTGGTCCTGACATTGGCGTTCGCAGCTCGTGGACTCTGACACTCTTGGTTCGTGGCTGGGACACTCTGGGTGGACACATCTTTCTCCTGTCTCACCTCGGTGCTTTGTGGAGCGGACGTCAAGAAAGGAGTGAGGGCCTGTTAGCTTCCGGTTCGGCAGTGGCGGGGAACGGACTGCGTGCCAAGGCCCGTTTTCCCGCGCACGGACCAGGGACCCGCACGGTGGCCGACGGGGTTGGGGACCGCTTGAGGAGACCGCGGATTGCAGGCAAACGCGCACCACACAAACGCCTTTATTTTTCACCTTCGTTTTCCCCTTGTATTGTATACGGGTCCGTGCGGAGACGTCTCATTTAGAATTTTAGTACTGCGCATTTCTTGACCCTGGCATTAATTTGCATTAAACCTGTTTATTTGTTGCATTTTAATTCCGTGTCGGTCTTGTTGATTATCGTGGTTCGTGGACGCTCCAGTGGAGCCCGCGCAGGTAAGCTTCGTCACCCTCCGCTCCCGCGCGTGTAAAGAAGAGCCGCCATTGTTTGATTAAACGCCTCGGAGTTTAAGCCCGATCGGATACCCGGTGAACAGGACAATATGGATCATTTGTGAAAAGGAGAGAAATGTGAAGAAACGACTGCAAAGAACACAACCTGGAGATGCACTTCTCCAAGCACAACACATTAGTGCTGGTATGTACCCTCAATGTCCATCATGACTTCGTTTGTAAGATATTGATGAGATGAAGGCCACCTTAGGTTATACTAGTTGTGTCTGCCCATCACTTCGCTGATGTGTTTACTCAACCCATTTTCCCCCTTCCCTTCCCCCTCCCAACCCCCCCCCCCCCGCCCTCCCCACCCCACCGCTCCTCCCCCCCCGCCCCCCCCAGCTGGACATCCTTCCCCCTCCCTACCATTGTACGCAGTCCCGTGCCGCTAGAAAGGTTTCTCTCCCATGATGACAGGTTTTGACAGGCCCTCCATTTGGGGGGTAAGGGTGGGGGAGAAGGGAAGGGAGACAAATTCTACCATGTGTACAGTGCTTCTACTTCTCTCCCAATCACATGTCCCACTTCTTCCCTTCCTCTCCCCCCACCCTCCCCACTATCCACACAGAGTACCCGCTAGTAATGTCTAGCTTTGAACGGCAAGTTTATTGACAAAAAAGATTAGTGTAAAACTTCTGGGTACACAATACTTGTTTCAATATCTCCCCATTTGGTATGTATATGCAAGGATTATTTAAACGAGTTAACTCGAGAGAAACCAACATGGAATTGTCCATAAGAGAATCAAGTATAGGATTCATGGTGGTCTTGCATTTTCATTGTTTTTATGAAATCATGTTTCCAGGGCGTTTGTTGGAAGCTGCCACCTTCTGAGCCAAATATAGAAATGCATTGGACCAAATAACACCTGAGTGTTTACTGTTGTGATTATGCGGCAGCAGAAATGTGATATCATACCGCAATTGCTTATTGCTGTTCACCAATTTCTGACAAAATCAAATAAACTAAGCCTGGTTACCGGATCAACAGAAAGGTAAATTAATGGAACATATCCAAGACTTGGATCCTCCATCAGTCAGTCGTTTCATGCTTTGGATGATTTAGAGCAAAGTGTCGTGATTTCAAAATTCTTTCTGACAATATCATGGTGAATAGGCCTTGATTATATTTGTCACTTGCTTTTTACAGTTTATCTTTCAAAGAGGCATGTGAGGCCTTCTGTCTTGAAATCGTCGAGGAAATTATGATAAAAGACCAGCAAGTAAGTGTACAAACTTTCGAGGCTTGTAGAGATATTTGTGAACATGATTAAAAAACATCACTCCTTGAATGTTACGTGGAGGCATGGAAGTTATCTTTTTTAACATTTCCAAATATATTAATCAATTGTTATTTGTGTGATTTACGCTCAGTTTTTCACCAGGGTTGTTGTCATCACAGTATTCCAGTCGTTATGAAAGTCTCGAAGATTGAAACGGGGACCTTTTTCCGCAGTCATGTTTAAGTCATTTTGACCATTGCACACATTGTCTCTGTAGGCTCAAGTATTGTCTCTTATGTGTCTAACTAATCTAAATGCCTTTTCCAGGACTGACTGATCCGGTTGAAGAGCATGCTCTCGGACAGGTATCCTCAACTTCATTTTCACTGGCCACTGTGAAGCAAACTGCTTCCCTACTGGTTTTTGCTGATACACTGACGGCAGGTGCCATCGCCAGCAAGCTGGACTCATCCACAGACGTAACAGAAATGGAGACCAGCTTTATAGAAACCGGTGACGAGCTACCTTCGGCTTCACAAGCAGCCACTGCTGCACCTGGTCTCATACGATGGAAGAAGTTTGTAGGACTTACTTGACAGCTTTGTAAACAGTCTGAATGACCAAACATCCAGCGCCAAAATAGATTTTGGAAGTAGTGACTTGCTCCAGCAAACAATCAAAATGCACATCCGGTCGATGCTTTGCCAGGTTTTGGGTCTTTGTACCAGTTTGTTCGTGCCTTAATTGTGAAAAATGCTCAAAACAACCACTGAGCTATCCTTGGAGAAAGGGGATGTCGAGGATTTGAGTGACGAAGAGAAAAATGAGTGATGATCAAGGTAAATGTTTGAGCACTCCCACCATTAGCAGAGTTCAATTTGCACCTTAATCTTGGATACACATATTGTCGATTGGATAGAATTTGTACTCAATGTTCTTTTCGCATGTCATCTTCTACTATGATAGAAATTGAAACCTTTTGAATTTCAAATACGATACTATTCTTGCCGTATTGAATGAGAACATTATTGTTTTTGAAAGTGAACAAAGTCCTATTAAAATCATTTTCACCTGATGTAAGATCCCCGAATCCTATATACCTGGGTTCTGTAGTACAAGGTACGATATTTCACATTGCGGTCACATTTAATTATTGGACTAAAGACTGGTGTACCATTGTCCAATTCCCACGAGATCAAGCTTTAGAATCAAAAAATAATTGGGCGGTTGACGGCCACCGATCATGAGTTGGTGGACCGGTGGGCAAGCCGCACAGTCTCTGGACTCTCATCCGGCCTGGAACAAATAAACCCTGATGTGATTGCTCTCCATCCCAAGTATACATCATCACCAGGTACAACCCTTGTAGACCCTGCCTTCCCTATCCATCCCCTCATTAAGACTCCAAATCGTGACATTATAGTGACAAGATCATCCGTGGCTTTTTCAACCTTCAGCAATTGTGTAACTTACCATCTGAAACGGTCAGTGTAGATTTAATACAGGATGTAATGTATAAATGATCATTATATAGTCTTCAGGGACCCAAAATCTGTATAAATCGCAAGTTTCCGCGAATTGTACCCAAATAGTAATTAAGTGGGTTCATTGCTGTATTTCGTATTTGGAGCAAAGTTACCTTCAAGACGAGATTTACCCCTTGAAGGCGTGAAAGTTTAAAACTAAGGCAAGCACTCGTTTGAATTAAAGACTTACATTAAATTCTGTCTGTATTTGAATTAAAGGTGTTGTTTGAGATGAAAATACTGGTTAATATTCTTTAAATGACCGTATCACTATAATCTTTCAAAGGAGAGAGTGTGTGTGGGAACGGATCCTCCGTCCTGCGAAGTCCTTCCTTGGTACACCTGAGCTCCTCACTACATATAAGGCTTTCATGCGCAGCTCAATGGAATACTGTTCTCCCCTCTGGGCTGGTGCTCCTGCCTCACACCTCGCTCGGCTTCACGTTGTTGAAACCAAAGCTTTCAGAATCATTGGAATCTCCCGCGATGAAGCTAACTCCGAGGGCCTTTCACTTACTCACCGCAGGCAGGTTGGTGGTCTTTCTGTCTTCTACCGACTCCTCTCCGGCCTTGCTCCCCCAGCTCTCTCTGGGCTCTGTCCCACAAATATTCCTGCAGGTCACACAACATCTGCCTACAACCCTCTTATGGTTAAACTGCCAAAATCAAGACTCTCTGCTCACCTTCACTCTTTCATTCCTCTTTTCTCCCACCTCTGGAACAAACTCCCTCACTCTTTTCAATCCCACTCCTCCCTCCAGGTCTTTAAAACAGCTGTTCACCACCATCTCTTATCTTCTCCCATCCAAAACCTTGATCTTTTCTACCCCCGCTAATTTCACCCCAGATTCACTTTTTTGAAATACCAACTTCTTTCCTGGAAGTCCTTGCAGTGTCCTTGTGTTTTATACTTCTCACACCCCCCCACCTCCAATTCCCACGCCTCCTCCCCCCCCCAAGCCCTTTCCCTCCCACAGATCTCTCGATGTCCCTGCTCTCAAATGTTGTTTGTGCTTCCCCTTCTCTCCCCATCTTGTCTACCGCTCCTCTTATTACATGTTTTGTGTGTCTGATTTTTTTTGTGTGATAAATGTTAGCTCTTTCACGAGCCTCGACCCTGTATACAAAAATTTTTTTTAAAATGCACCAGGACCTTGTGGATAGCTTTTTGTTAATGTTCAGTAAACATATAATTAAATAATGTTAGTACACATATAATTATCATCAAGCAAAGTTGGTTTAGTACCCTCTGCGGAACGAATTAGATTTCTAACCACACTTGTGGGGTCCTACTAATGGACGATAGCGATCGGATCATACTCACGAAGCATTCTCCCCCATGCTGTCATTCTTCGACACAACTCGGAGAATAACCCACTCTAATATAGTATTGTCGCGTTCCCGGGGTGAAAATCCCTGGCGACGGATTAGCCGAGCAAGCTTTACACTCCGAGGCATTCAATTGAACTATTGCGGAGTTAATACGCGCAGGGGATGAAGCAGCGAAGGGTAACGAAGCTCTTACCTTCAAAGACCCCACTGGACGTCTTTGAACCTGGATAATCAACTCAAACCCGACACAAAGTTATAATGTAAAAATACCGGCTTTATTGAAAGAAATGCCGGTAACAAAAGAATGCACGGTAACTAAAATTCCTAATCGAGGGACTCTCCACACAGACTCGTATTCAACACAAGATGGAAAATAAATGTGTGTATGTGTGTTTGTGTGTGTGTGTGCGTGTGTGCGTGTACTTAGCCCTGGTCCCCTTGATCGTCCCGGATCGTCACAAGCCCCTGCGTCCTTGCATGGGAAAACACGCCTTCGCGTGCGGTTCGTGTGCGGGAACCAGGCCCGAGAGCGCCGTTCCTTCAGTCCAGCTGCGCTCATCCTCTTCTCGCAGCACCGACGTCTCTCAGTGCACCCAGACGACGCACAGTGACACTGACGAGCCAATGAAAGGACAATGCGGTCGCTCAAACCGATGAAAGCCAGGGACCACGAAGACAAAATGCGCGACTACGTCCGCCTTTCACGAACACCAGGAAGCAAGAGGGTGTAATGCGCAAATGCCACCACCAAGAGCGAGCCCGAACTCCAACCGCACACAACAAGGACCAAATGCAATCAAGCCCTGTATATGTGACCTTTCGCTTGCAATGTCCCTGGCGCAAGAGAGAAAATGTCCACGTATGCTCGCCAACAAAGCCAAGACCCAAGAGGAAGATGCACCTGCTCGCGATGAATGTCCCAGGTGTCAGAGCGCATAATGAATGCCACTGCTCGTAATTGAAATCCTTACGCAAGAGAACAAAATGTCAGGACTCAGGTCTTTTATCCTTAAGGCTCTTGCATCATCCGACGATCCCCGTGCGTGCTCCTATCAGTGGGTCCCTCTCATCGCTCGATAATACCAGACCAATCACTGCTCTTCGGGGCATGGCCCCACGGACCTGCCTGGTTGATGTTGCGATGTGGCAGGTGGCGGCGCCAGTGTTATTGTTCAATGTCCTGTTCCGGTTTGTTTTAATTTAATGTTTATTTTAGGTGTGGAGTGCATGGCGGGTGTTGTGGGTGTCATAAGGAACGAGGGGAAAAGTACAGAGGCGATTACATACAGGGGATTAATTACCCTTAATCCCTAACTAATTAACATAACCGCACTCCTCGTCATGGGGACAAAGATACACTCTTACACGACATCTGGTCTAAACGGATCCCTACTTATAGTACATGAGGGTTCTTCTTCTTCTTCACGACAGTCGGAGCACACTACCTATACAATTCTACCTGGACTAATGTATTGCATTGCCTACCCCCCCCCCCCCCCCCCACAAACGCAACAGTATTGTGAAGTATTACACATTACCAACGTAGGTGCACAAAGAGAAAATGTAGCCTCATTAAAAAAACTAGATATCCGTGATCACAAAGCGATCGCCAAGGGCAAGCAAGCCCACAATCCAATGATATTATTTTCAGACTGCCATATAACCTTGACCTTCAACATTTAGGGATAGAGTGTAAATTAAGAAAATGTGTCCCCATCTACAGTCTATCTCCAAAACCCAAGACCATGAAAATTGGATGAAAATTCTTCAAGTTATGATCAAAAAGGTGTTTATTGTTAATTAGGTCACAATCCGAGAAAATGATGTGAATGACACAAAACAAACTAGATGGTATTCATAGAATATTTCACCCTGCACACTGCACAGTCAACTTGGTGTGAGCCAACTGTTCTGTGTTTGAACATTGCTTTTCTAAAATTCAATGTGGCTGCCAGACCACGTGAGCGATGACATCATAAATTTATATTCTCTAAACAATTGTTGCATAGGTCATGCTCAATAAATTTAAAACTGATCAGACAAAGCTTTGTCCCTGTCGAATTATGACGTCATAATTATGGCACCAATGACGTCATCGTTAACAACACCTATTCCCCATATGGGGTTATTTACAATGAGCCATGTTTCAATTTTTTCCATAGAGCGGTTTTGGAGATATAGAGGTGCATTGTTTTTCGGTTTTTCCAAGATGGCGCCTGTAACACATGACCTATGACGTCATAATTATCATTAAAATATTCTAAAGGAGGAGGCGCGCCTATGGTGAAAATTTCGTGTCCATCAGACCAACAGTTGCTGGAAAAAATAAAATAATGATCGGGTGGATAAGTGTTGTATTTGTCGAATTATGACGTCATAATGAAGGCACCGATGACAATCATTAACATATCTTATTCCCCATGGGGAGTCGGTGACAATGAGCCAGGTTTCAATTTTTTCCCATGGAGTAGTTTCAGAGACATAGAGGTGCAAAGTTTTTCCAAGATGGCGCCTGTACCACATGACCTATGACGTCATAATCATTGAAATATTCTACAGGAGGAGGCCCTCCTATGGTGAAAATTTCGTGTCAATCGGACCAAGAATTGCAGAGAAAAAAATTCATACCGATCGAATCAAGCGTTGTACTTGTCGAATTATGACGTCATAATTAAAGTACCGATGACATCATCATTAACATCTTATTCCCCAAGCGGAGTACTTGACAATGAGCCATGTTTCAGTTTTTTTCCATGGAGCGGTTTCAGAGATAGAGGTGCAACCTTTTTTCGATTTTTCCAAGATGGCGCCTGTACCACGTGACCTATGACGTCATAATTATCATTTAAAAAATTCCACAGGAAGAGCCGCTCATTCTGAAAATTTCGTGCCAATCGGAATAACAGTTGGAGGAATATATTTTTTTCATCATGATCAGATCAACTGTTGTACTTGTCGAATTATGACGTCATAATTAAGGCACTGATGAGATCATCATTAACATATCTTATTCCCCATGGTGAGTACTTGACAATGAGCCATGCTTAATTTTTTTCCATTGAGCGGTTTGGGAGATATAGAGGTGTAAAGTTTTTCCAGGATGGCGCCTACACCACGTGACCTATGACGTCATAATATTGACCAAAATATTCGACAGGAGGCGACCCTCCTATGGTGAAAATTTCATGTCAATCGGACCAACGGTTGCCGAGAAAATGAATTTTTAAAATGCCGACACGGCACACACTTTACTTTACTGAAATGCAGACACGTACGTACCTGAATGCTTAACCCCGCTTTTCGCTTCGCGAGCGCAGGGTAATAACAGATGCACAAATTCAGTGCTGGCACACTATTATGATGCAAGAACATCTTTGAAGGCTAAGAGCGGTCTGAGATTCTGCATTGGCAAAATTGAACGATGACAAAAACGCTTTTCTTTTATTTTTGTTAAGACCACCATTTGATGTTAACCTTTAACTCGGAGGGGTATGACGTAAATTAAGCGTAAATGCGCCTTACTCTAGGCGACAGATGCCAATTTCCGTCTGATGGGGCAAACCTTGGTCGGGTTTGGTGAAAAATATAAAAATGTCTATAATTGGGTCGACTTAAAATTAGGTCAAGGACAAAAATCATTATGGCAACCTCGTGTACTTTGTATTCCCATTATTAATGCAAATTTTCATTCCGAAAGCCCCAGCCGGATCACATACAAGTATCATCACATATAAATATGAACGTAAGCATACATCTCGGACATTGGCAGAAAAAAGGGAGAAAAGAAGAAAACCTAAGTGGTGGTTTAAGAAATTCTGAGGCATCATTAAAAATTGGGGGCAGTAACTGCAGAAACAAACCCTCTAACAACAACACACAACAACAGGCATTGTAAGGCCATTTTCCCTGCTAGAGCGGGGGGTTAGCCTTCAACAGGTATAATATTTATTTTAGTGTGCCACCTCTGTTTGTGAGGGGTTCACAACTCATCACATTGCAAGACCGAGTGACCTACAGATAGTATCATCTCAGAGGATGCTGCATTCAGAAATGCAAAGAAATGCAAAGAAAATGTATTGAAATGAAAATGAAAATGAAAGAAATGCAAAGAAATGGGGAGAAAGACCTGGCCCTCCCATATGCCTGTATTTTGTGGCACAATATCCACAGATCACAGATGACTACCAATTATACCACCTCCAGTAATGCAGAGAATAAAAACAAACCCTCTAACAGGTATAATATCCTCTCTACCCTAAATGGGGAGGCTGAAAAAAAACCAACGTTATGGAGAAGCCTGTCTGCATTTTGTTCAATATACAGACTTGGCATTTAATATGGAATATATACATATATGTTTTGACTTGGGTTTAATTTCTGAACTCGGTATATCAATCTGGTGAGTTTCTTTTACGCTTCGGTGATTTCTTTGTTAAAAGAACCATGTCACTGATTGTCTGTCGCAGCAAGAAGTCAATAACAGGATTATATCACAGGTGGCGTGACAAAATGTACGGACAGGTACATTTGACGATTGGCTTCACAATTGGGTATATAAGGGTTGTTGCGTTCTGTATTAGTGGAAAACAACTGCTGCACGTCTACAACGGTTATTGCCGCTTCCCCTGGAGATGGTCCGTCAACTCGACAATGCCATTTGTCATTTAGTGGTGGCTTTACGAAATTCGGGCATGAAACAGCATGCTATTGCTTGGCAGTATGGCATCACTCAAGGTCAGGTGTCAAAGATCCTGAAACTAAATGCTCAGAGGGGTGTCCCTACTCCAATACCGAGGCCAGGACGTCCCCGCAGAACCACAAGGAGGGATGATCGCCAGCTGCACCGGTTAGTCCGCAATGGCCGTACCAAGTCAGCTAATCGGCTTAGGGCTGAGTGGCAGCAACTGACAAATGTGCCTGTATCCAGAAGGCTAGTCGACCAATGACTGGTTCAAGCAGGCTATCGTGCCCAGGCGTCCCCTGAGAAAGCCACGTCTGACCAGACAACACCGCCAGCACCAATTGCAGTGGGCCAGAGAGCACCGTCAATGGCAGCCAGGACACTGGAATCACGTGATCTTCAGTGACGAGTCTAGATTTCTGGTCTATCGTCAAGATGGCCGCGTCCGAGTGCGCAGACAAGTGCATGAAGCCTACAACGAAGATTGTATAGTGCCAAGAGTCCAAGCTGGAGGTGGTGCGGTGACCGTTTGGGCTGCTTTTCATGCAGGGGGCAAAACTGACCTGGTTGTTCTGAATGGAAACCTGAACCAGTTCAATCACAGGGCCATTCTGGAAGAAACATTGCTTCCATTTGTTCGTGCAGCCTTTCGAGGAAACTTTGTCTTCCAAGATGACAATGCACGGCCACATCATGCTCGCATGATCCAACACTTTCTTGCTGACCGTGGTGTAGAGCATATGGAGTGGCCTGCCATGTCCCCGGATATGAATCCGATAGAGAACTTGTGGGCAGAATTAACGCGTCAAATCGACAACTTGGACCAGCAGCCTGCCTCTGTGCGTGAATTGCAGCAGGCTATTGTCACTGCATGGCAAGCGATTCCTGTCCAAACCTTGGCAAATCTCGTGAACAGCATGCCTCAACGTGTACGTGCTCTCCTGAATGCTCGTGGGGTTACACGAAGTACTGAACTGTAATTTTACTGTCCGTAATCCCAGTCGTAATTTAACTTTTGTTTTTGGTAAAAAATTTTTTGCCTAATGTGCAAAATAAAGATATACTTCTGGAAAACGCACAGAAGTTTAACACAGTACTGTCCGTGAATTGAGTTCGATATCAGTTTACATCACTTTCAAGGATCAATTTATTTGCTTCAAAATGTCAAATGTGGTTTTTGTTTCTTTTAAAGGTCACATTAACCAAATCTAGAATAATTTCAACATAATTCCAATGAACTTTTGGTTCTAAGTCATCTTGAAAAGTAAGTTCATCCCCACAAAAAAAAATATTCCATATTAAATGCCAAGTCTGTATGTGGGGTCACCTTAAAACGCTGGTGGACCAAGGTCATCAGCATCTGATAACTTTGAAAGGGAAATATGTTATCTAGGCCATTCCACAGGAGCATCTCCTGAATGCTGCTATGGAGGATTTTAGGGCAACGAGTAAGTCACGCGATCACAATAGAGGGCGGTATTGCGGAGGTGCGTTAAAACGTGATGAGTTGAACATTCTACAAAAGAAACCCCATCTTTGCCGATACAAAACAATAAGTTATAAAAGATTATTTTTGCGCTAATAAAAATGGGTCCCCCTGAATAATTGCCGACAGGACGTACAGTGCAGACTAAAAGTATCCCTGTTTGTCGGTTCATTTCCTAAAAACAATATTGTGTTCCTTTGAGGTTTGTTATGATCCAATCTGACTTCCTGCCCCCTTGAAAAACAGCCGACTCTGGCGAGCCGTGCTGAGTGTGCGCAGTGACTGGAAGAAGGTTATCAAGCAACAAACACGCTGCATCCCACTCCGTTAATAAAACATCATGATCACCGACCGTCGACCTTTAGATATATTTTTATGCCAAATGTCCCTTCTGTGTCCTTCATCTTTTATACCATTGCATCAGGATGATATGCAAACCATGCAAATCAAATGCAACCCATGCCTACCACTGCTAAGAGCAAAACTACCCTGTGAATGATCTACCGAGAGACTGCTTTGGCATTGCCGAGATCAATCTGAGAGTGTGGCCATGAACGGAATGGATTCCGATGGGAGAAGCATGCCCAAACACCGGAGAATGCATGAAAATGTAACGCAAGTATTGTTTTTTTGTTAGGCCCAATAAAGTTCAGTAATGAGTTTAAAGTTCTTTAAACAATAAAATTACAGGTCAAATTTGAAGCATCCTTTCAATATTTTAGTTTTTTTTAAAATCATCAAGTAGGATATATGAAATTGAAGTACGAGTACAGAGTTGATCAAAGAAAACAAACGTATTCTTCACAAACATGATGGATGTGTATGGATCCCACCTCACCACGTCCACAATGTGCTCGAATGCTTAAACACGATTCCATCTAAGGAGATTGTGACGAATAAAAAGGTACGTGATGTACCATGTCATGTGACAAAGAGCTGCAGCAGATCGTTCAGCTCGTAACGTCAGCAGGTAAAATGATCTTTGAATGACTGATTACTAGAGGTGGCAGTCATGGTGCTTGGCTATCGCTCAAGAAAATGGCTTAAAGCAGTCAACGAAGAACTCCACTAAGAACGACTCTCATATTTACCTGCAGTGGAAGACTGGGGAGGAAAATCTTCTTCAAATAATAGAACGCAGAGGCCACAAAACGGTAAAAACCAAAGGAGCACAACCAACTCGAGATTTTGTCTGAGAATATAGACTCGAGAGGTCAGATGTTCTACCAAAGTACGGCTTTTAACTTGAACCGAGTGGGACACATTTGGCAAGCTTTAATAAATCCCCTCAGGGGAGAGATGAAAAGGGGGAAAGGGGGAAGGATTGTGTGGTGAGAGAAGGGAGGGAATGGGAGCATTCAGGGGAAGGGTGGTTGGAGAAGATAAGGGAAAAGGTGGTGGGGGAGGAAGAGGGGAAGGGTGTGGGGGCAGGGATGGATAGATATTTGAGGCATGGGTCTGAAAAATATAAATAAATAAAAAGAATGCAAAACATACAGCAAAGTTCTCTCATCATAATCGTTGTTGTGAAGAACAGCAACAATCAACATGCAGAATGTGTATGAAAAAAACAAAAAAAAACAAGGACCAATGACGCCAAGGGTTTGAACCCTTCATGAGAAGCAAGCAATGTGGAACACTGACAATGGTCAATGCTCAATAATGGATGAGACCAACACACACACACACACACACAACAACGTCAAGTAGATACACACAATATATATATATTGTTGCGGATTTGAGAATCCTGTGTTTGTAAATATCACCCTCTGTAAGTAATGTCATGATCTTTGTAAATACCTCCATTTATGTAAAGGTCAAAGGTCGTCCCCTTAGTTAGTCCATCGCATGCACCTAGAAAATCATATACCCTTCTATCACGAACCTCGATTCAGTATCCCCAAAAAAAAAAAAAAAAAAAAGGTTATTTTTCTTTATTATGTTTTCCAGTTTAAGGCTCTGTTGCCCATTAGTTGACACTGCATTGCACCGAATCGAATAAGATAGATCCCCTTTTTCAAATTCCCCCAAAGCCTTCATTGCCAACTGCATTATTGCCAACTGCATTATTGCCAACTGCATTTGCCGCCATTACGGCGTGGTCAGCTCGGGGAAGAAGGGCGTGCCCGCCCATCGTCATCAAGGGTGGAGCCAGAGAGCCCGTGCCCACCAATCGGCACTGCAGAGAGCGACCCGGTAGGCGTGCCCTCTTAACCCGTGGCTTGATCGCGGGAAAAGCCATAAAAGGAGGTTGGGAGGGACTGCTTGAAAAGATGAGCTCGGAGTCGGACACGAGGCAGAGCAGCTCGTTTGAGGGGAAGCTGAGAGAGGTTTTTGAGGGAGGTGCGCTGGACCGCAGACAAATTCTGTGAAGTAGTAAAGGAGCGTCGGAGACGCAGGAGGCGGAGGACGCGTGAGACAGCTGCCGGTGTGAAACCGAATACGTGGAGCTGCCGGCTCCTCGCTGTCAGCCCGAAGCGGTCCTGTGTGCCGGGTTTCGCCTCGAACCCACAAGCGTGGACCAAAGCGCGAGCTTGGAGCCGAACCTCGACGCCTACCATCTACCTGGACCCTCCTCTGCCGTCCCGTACCATCCCTGCCATACCATCTTTTTGTTTACGTGAGTTTGTCTTCTTTGTTTTGTTTGTTTTGTCCCTGGGGTTTAAGTAAGCCTGTATAGATAAGTAGAATTGCACTGTGTCTCCTTCTTCTGTAAATTACATTCGTTTTCTTTCCTTCTCCTTGGTTTCTTTGGTTTTGTACAATAGTTAGTAATAAATACCTGTGTTCTTCCTACCTTCGTCTTCTTCTTCATGCTCGTCCGATCGTCTTTGAGATTTCCCCCATTGAGTAACTGTGGCGCGATTTCGGCCAACGCTTCGGAATCGGGTTAGTGACTGTTAATAGCTCGAACTCCGGGTTGCTAAAACCGCTCGGCAATTGGAACATCTAAAACCGTGGTTCGAGCGGGAGTCCCTCCCCTGCTTCACGGTCAGGAGTGGCACTCAGGTCCTTGGGACTTTCGTTGACCAAATACCCTGGCTGCTCCCGACCGGAAGGAGCGTTGGGACCCCCAGGATTCACGTCGGTCAGTCGCAGACAAGGGGATTAATCCCCCCTTGGTAAGGGGAAAAGGGGCCGACGTTGAGATCCGTAACAATATACTGTATATCAACAACAATGTACACCATTGTGTTTAGTCATCAGCGCTATCCCATCTGCCATAACTAGACAATAACCAATTATGCCACCTCCAGTAATACGGCAAATACATCATGCCGGGAGTTAAGGATTTTTATTTTTTTTGTATACAGAATCGAGCCTCGTGATAGAGCTAACATTTATCACACACAAAAAAACAAAAACAAAAAAATCAGACACACAAAGTATATAATAAGGGCAGTGGTAGACAAGATGGGGAGAGAAGGGGAAGCACACAAACACAACATTTGAGAGCAGGGACATCGAGAGATCTGTGGAAGGGAGAGGGCTTGGGGGGAAGGGGCGTGTAAGGGGGGGGGGGGGGGGGGAGAAGTATAAAACACAAGGACACTACAAGGACTTCAAAGAAAAATCAAGGTTTGTGAAGGTGAGCAGTGAGTCTTGATTTTGGCAGTTTAACCATAAGAGGGTTGCAGGCAGATCTTGTGCGACCTGGAGGAGTATTTGGGGACAGAGCACAGAGAGAGCTGGGGAAGCAAGGCCGGAGCGGTAGAAGACAGAAAAGGGTCATGGGAATGAAAACACCATGAAGTAAATGTTCAGCTGCCATAGCTTAGAATTACTCATGACATTGCAAAACCGAGTGACCTACAGACAGTATCATATCAGAGGATGCTGTCATTCAGATGGGGAGAAAGAGCTGGTCCTCCCATATGCCTGTATTTTGTGGCAATTAATAAGTCCTTTAACGTCTCTCAAATAGAGGCCATTCTATGCTTGGCTAACTATTAGACATGGAAATTAAATGGAATAGGAATATGTATATATAGATATTATAATGGTAAGAAAGAGGTGAGTAGTTCTGGGTTAAGTAAACCAAGTTTATGGGGTGTGGATAAAGCACAAATGGGGTAGGCCAAGTGGCCTCATCCTGTGTCTAAGTTAAGTTTACTTCTATTTGTTTGTACGTTTTCACCAACTAAAGAAGAATCCCTCTACTGTGAGCAGCAGTGTTTTCAAACAGTATACGTCAGATTATTATTGGTAAAGCAATGTATTTTATCAACTAAAAGTTGCCAAGTGTTTAATCGCCATGGGAAATGAGGTGTAGATGACGTTCTAAGCATTAGTTGTTGATTGGAGAGGGGAAAAAATTGTATGTTTTACAAGTTTGATGTAGGAACGATGCTTAAAATGGCAGCCGCACCTCAACTTCCACAATGGGAAACGTACCCTCGGGACCGGGATCACGTACCCGGGATCCGGGACGTACCCGGGATCACCTCTTGTTGATAAATAAAAATTTTATGTTGTCCGCCAGATGCAGAACGACAATCTTTCAAGTAAACAGCGGAGCATTAGTCGGGCTATTTAAGACCGGGTGGGTGTTGAGTACCGTGATGGATGACACCGTGTTGCATTAAGTGATGCATGATTTGCCCAGCAGTAGTTCGATCGCTTGCTTCTCCCTGCTGCACCAGCCAGTCAACAAGTTCCCGGGTCACAAAGCAGTTGGGGTAGGTGCGCAGGAGGTGTCGGCGGTCTTTGATTACCCGGCCCTCATGCAGTTGCAATCTGGTGGGAAAGGCATGCACCCATCATGATCAAGAAGGTGAATGTTTAAGAGTAAGAATGGAACTGGGACAGTGATAAACTTCCTGTATCTCAATAGTAAGATATTTGAACTCAGCCAAGTGCAGGATAAAAACTAGTGGGAAGAACAATGAAACACCTCAAGTGATTTTGGCATGTTCTATTGTGAGAAACATCGTCTAAAATGTTACATTTCATTTTGCATAGAGCTAGTGGCTTCAGAAAAGGCCAACCCCTGCTCTGCAGGGAAAAATGGCCTCTAAAGGTGGTTCTAGTGGCTTCAGAAAAGTGTGTGCCCGAGTTATTTCCGGAGACTTGTTTATCATCCTGATTATCCGTCGGCTCAATCAATATTGAGCTAAATACTAAATAAATAATAGTTAATCAAATAGATTACTGCGAATACAAAAATTTTTTATCTGAAAAAGTCATTATGAATGAAGTCTAAATTGGAAAATATATTTCGGGGAAGGGACAAATTATTGAGCCAGCAAGTGCTATTTTGAAAGGAGTTGCACTTTTACAATCATGATGTTGACAAAGATCAAATAAGTAGAAAATCAAATGCATTATTACCCCGTGCAGCGTGCATGAAGCGAAAAGCAGGCTTCAGCAATTGGTTCATTCTGTCTGTCTGTCTCTTCCTTTTTTTTTTTTTGTATACACAATTGAGGCTCGTGAAAGAGCTAACATTTATCACAAAAACAAATCAAAGAGACAAACAAACAAAGTATATAAAAAGGGGAGCGGTAGACAATATCGGGAGAGAAGGGGAAGCACATAAACACAACATTTGAGAGCAGGGACATCGGGAATGTGTGGGAGCGAGAGGGATTGGGGCAAGGCGGTGTGGAAAGGGGGGGGGGGGGGGGGGGGGGAGAAGTTAAAACACAAGTACACCAAGGACTTCCAGGAAAGAAGTTGGTCTTTCAAAAAAGTGGATTTGGGGTGAAATTAGCAGGGGTAGAAAAGATCAAGGTTTTGGATGGGGGAAGATAAGAGATGGTGGTGAACAGCTGTTTTAAAGACCTGGAGGGAGGGGTGGGATTGAAGAGAGTGAGGGAGTTTGTTCCAGAGGCGGGAGAAAAGAGGAATGAAGGAGTGAAGGTGAGCAGAGAGTCTTGATTTTGGCAGTTTAACCATAAGAGGGTTGCAGGCAGATCTTGTGCGACGTGTAGGAATATTTGAGGGACAGAGCCCAGAGAGAGCTGGAGGAGAAAGGCCGGAGAGGAGTCGGTAGAAGACAGAAAGACCATCAACCTGCCTGCGGTGAGTAAGTGACAGGCCCTCGGAGGTAGCTTCATCGTGGGAGATTCCAATGATTCTGAAAATTCTGTCCACAAACATCAGTTTATGATCGAGGAACAACTTGATTTCAATTAAATATTACATTTTGAACACGGATCGGAAAGCAAACCTCTAGTTTAGCAGTACTTTCACTCTGAATTTGTTCTAGATTGCACATGTGCAAAAAGTGAGGTAATCGTTTTCTGCTGTTTGCATATCTGGCAGTCAAAAAACTATTAAAAACAAGTACAGATACATTCAAAGTACACCTCCCCATGCCAAATAAATAAATATCCTCCACCACGCGGCATTGCCGGGGCGCCTCAGGCGCCCGTTGACACCGCCGCATAGCACAGAGACGGTATCGGAAGGGAGAGGTGTGCAATAATTATTGATTGATTAATTTCATAATAAAAATAAAAATAATAAAAACCATAAAATAATTAATTTCTTAATCAATTGGATAATAGCATACCTAAACCACCAGTTTTCATCTGAAGCTGTAACTTTTTGAAAATTAATTAAATAATTAATAAAAAACGATATAACTAATTGATTAGGTGATTAATAAATAAATAATCGATTAATTGATTAATCAATAAATCAAAAATATCCTTTATAGCCACATAACATGGTCACTGTCGTGTCCAAATATCAGCTTCCTAGCTCAAAATGAGCCTGAGATATTGCCCAGAAGAGAAAGAAAATAAATAAGTGATTATTATAACAAGAGCAGCACTCTTCGACGTCACGACATCGACCGATATGCCTCTGCCCACATTATTATCTATATTATAATAGCCGTAGATGATTCTGTCTGTCTGTCTGTTGGGTGTCTGTCCAGGGTGTGGTTTGCAGAGTAGCTCCACCCATAGCTCCACCCATTCTGGGAGTGGCTTCATATAATTATAAACAAATATCCACCATTTTATTAACTCGCATAGCTTTGAGGCCTGTTTTGTAGGCCCGTGGTGTCTTGCTCTCTCTCCCAGTTTTATTTCAAATCAAATTCGATATATCCTTTCATTTTTCACAGTCGCTAACATAGTTTTAGACTCGGTTGAAAAAAAACGGGAAGAAAATCCAATGAAAGTTGCCCTTTATAGAACGAAATGAATTCTCAAACGCCTGTAACTTCAAGGCCATCGAGTCTCTCTCACGCCTTTATCTCCAATCTAACTCATCATATGATTTCATTTTTATCGATGGTTTCAGACTCGGTGTCAGCAATAATTGAGAACATTCCACACACGCGGGAAAATGCAGAGATATATTTTTTTAAATCGCGTCATGGTGTATCATACACCGCCCAACATGACACCGACGGCAACGTGTCAATATATATTAAAAATTCGCTTTTGCTTTTCCGTTAAGATATATTACTTTTTCGTTTGATGACAGTCGTCACAAAAACGTCACCAATGATGCCGACATATATTTCTTCGTTTTTATTTCGTTCAACATTATTAGCCGGAAGTAAAATATGTTTCAGGAAATTACCGAGATATTTCTTAGTTTTTTTTATTAGTTATGTGCGCATACACTTTAAATAGGTTTATTTGAAATCTTTAATTTTCCACAAACATTCCACACACGCGGGAAAATGCAGAGATATATTTTTAAAAATCGCGTCATGGTGTATCATACACCGCCCAACATGACACCGACGGCAACGTGTCAACATATATTAAAAATTCGCTTTTGCTTTTCCGTGAAGATATATTACTTTTTCGTTTGATGACAGTCGTCACAAAAACGTCAACAATGATGCCGACATATATTTCTTCGTTTTTATTTCATTCAAAATTATTAGCCGGAAGTAAAATATGTTTCAGGAAATTACCG